>NC_086453.1:179941198-180241198 GCF_028390025.1 Pseudophryne corroboree | reverse complement strand
CAGGCCCGGGGGAGACACGGCGGAGGCTGCGGCGACAGGTCTCCCAGGCAGCGGTAACCCCCAAGTCCTGCAGACTCTCCTGACCAGCGGCTCCCACTTCAACCTGGTACAAAGGAGGGGGGGGGGTTGCGGGCTGCTAGATGGGCTAGAGGACGGGCGGGCGGGCAGGGACCCTGTAAATACATTTAAATATTTCTAATAAAAAAATATCCTAGATAACAGATAGGGTTTTACACCCTTGGTGGCCGCTTACCCCTTCCTCTCCCCACACCGAACAGCTACTGCACAATCACAGAGACAGGGGCGTGCTTTCATATGGGCTGAAAGCACGCCCCTGCCAAAGAGGCACTTCTAACAGTGCCGCTTATGGGGACTTTTTCAATGGCTTTTTCCTGCCCGACATTTGGCCCCGCCCCCCTCTTCCGGCCCTTTCACACAGACAGCGGGAGGCACCCCAGAGCGGTGCCTCCGAAATGCTTTTAAAACAGTTTTTATACCGTGTAGAGATGAATAAAATAATATAAAGTGTAATGCAGATACTTATGAGACAGAATATGTGTCATAAGCATCTTCTTTATAGTATTTTAATCGTTATGACAGGGGAGGCACTGCCTCCCCTGCCTCCCCTGACTGCACGTCCCTGGTGAGGTGTGAGGTATTCAGAATAGACTGAAAATGAGTGGAAATTATGGTTTTTGAGGTTAATAATACTTTGGGATCAAAATGACCCCCAAATTCTATGATTTAAGCTGTTTTTTAGTGTTTTTTGAAAAAAACACCCGAATCCAAAACACACCCGAATCCGACAAAAAAAATTCGGTGAGGTTTTGCCAAAACGCGGTCGAACCCAAAACACGGCCGCGGAACCGAAACCAAAACACAAAACCCGAAAAATTTCAAGTGCACATCTCTAATGTGAATAGGACAAGGCCACATGTGACAGAATGTTATGATGTGGGGAGTCAAATGGAGGGAAGCTGGAGTGTACAGACACAGATTTACAAAGTGAAAGGAGCCCATTTTCCCAACAGCATAATTAGTGAGGGATGTGATGCTCCCGCTAATCTGCTGCAAGAAGATTGTGGTTAGAGTTTAGATATACAAATTGTTTTAGTAAATTTCATTTATACTCATTTTGGTACTGAAAAACTCAGCTTAATGCTGCTACCATGCTGTACGAATGAAAAGCTAACTTGAGCAGCATTCTAATAACGTACAGAAGTAGTTCAGTTATGTAGAAACATAGGTGTAAATTTACTAATATGGGAGTTCTATTTAAGATGGGATGTTGCCCATAGCAACCAATCACATTCCAGGTATTATCTTCTAGAAGGTGCTATATAAATGAGAAGTAGAATCTAATTGGTTGCTATGGGCAACATCCCATCTTAAATAGATGATAAAGTCAAATATTACCTTTGAACATAAGCTATATACTTATTATGGACTAAGTACGCAATCGGCGCACGGAGTACCGTAAGGGTACGCACTTAGCGTAGCAGACGCTAGGCCGTGGGCGCGACGCACTAGCGCCACGTACGCTCACGGGCTTACGCTTAGTATCGAGCACGCTATAGGCGGCCCGAGTACCGTACTGCTACGCTGTTGGCGTAGCTGACGCTGTGCCGTGAGAGTGAGACATGAGCGGCGCTGACGCTCACTGAATGACACACAGTAAACCTTGTTAACAACGCACTGTAAGGGTATGCTTATACTGTAAACCTTAGTACTGTAATATTACCACAATGTAACGCTTATTGACCTTGATAATATGAAAGCTGTTTGAGCGATTGAGATGCTCAGAAACACTTTACAATAACTGGTGAAACACACAAGACCTGGTAAGGTTCCAACACCTTCGTAGAAGATTCTTTAGTATAAAAAGGGGAAAAACAGTTACAGCTTATACACTACAGACCTAACATCAATATCTAAACAGAATAACAAGAAATAAATGTGAACAATAGCGAACGATCGCAAACAGAACAAACACAAAGAGAATAAAATGGCAAACACTTAAAGGATAACAAAATGAGAACGAATGGCGTACATAAAGAATAACAAAATGGCTACAGAGAAACTTACACACGTGGGAATGATTCGCAAGGGCGTACTGGACCAGCCCTCAGCCTTCAGTGTGAAAACCTTTGTAGAGAGAGAGTGAGTGCTGGTCCAGCAATGGTGGTCTTTATATACACAGCATACAGTAACAATACAATGGTCCCTACAATCTCATTGTTCATTGGACACAGGAATGTGTCTCTGCATTATAACAAAAGGTCATAGGTGGGTTCGAACAGGTGGGCTGTGTCTATTTCCAACTGCTGTAGTGGGTGGTATCCTCTGGATTCCCCCTGCATGGATAATGAACAGCAAATACAGCAAATGCCTATAAACTACTTTTATACATAACTATACGCAGGAGCGAGCAATCTCTTCCTAACCAACACTGAAATGTTACATTTAAAATACTCTACAGTTTGATACTAGACACCACCGTTCAACCTTTATCTGACCCTTCCTATCATGCAAAGAGGAATTTCTCTGTCCAAGAACCGTTTACACTAAACATACTTGCTGACATTGTTAAGGGAAATACTATCTATAAAACACACTATTTAGGTTAAATATGTTGCGATCGAGTCGCTCGCTAGACGCTCACAAACTCCGCCGTAAATACACATCTCCATGCGCAGGAGACGTCGGAGCGTCCCTTACGCAACCTGAGGGGATGCGTACGCACGGGGAGTGGGTGCACGAGCAGCGGGCATGTGCATTGGGGTTAGTACAAGGCATTGTGAATCACGATATTTTTCGACTTTGACAATCCACCCTTTGGCAGTCAACAATAACTGCCACTATCTAAACAATTTAAGCAGAAAAATATATTACCATGAAATACCTCATTATGATTGGGAGTAGGGAGGAGAGGAGGAGGTGGGAAATGTATGACCTAGTGGGATAGTAAAAAGCATGTGTGTATGAAATCCATGTCTGAGTGTACATGTATCATCGTGCCGTACGTGTTCTAAAATAAGCTTCGAGGTATTGCGAAGTATACATTGAATCCTTCTCATCCCGTATTAAGGGTCTGTAAGTGGGCTAACAAACTCTACCGAGCTCTTTTCGGCTTTTAGTTCCAACAAATGGGGGTGCACATTAGTTGATGATACATGAAGGGGGAAAATATGTGAGTGCTAATATATGTGCCTATATTACCTGTTGACTATGTGTGTCACTACTTGGAGATAGTAGAGATGAAGATAAGAAACATGCGTTATAAATGCAGTCATATGATTATGTATGTGGTCGTCTTTGAGTATCTTGTTGACGTCTTGTCTGATGTCTTGCTGATGTCTTGTCTCTTTACTGTATCTTTGCTGTAAGTGGCAAGCAAAGCTCTTCAAGTGTCCATAAAAAATTACAGTCTCTAAAAGCTCATTAGGTGTCTGTGACACAGTTCATCAGTGGTCTGTATAAAGGGTCATCAAATTCTTCTTCCAGGTGGATGTCTTTGTACCTTGGAGAAAACCAAAGGAGAAACGGGTGAAAGAAACGGACCGTGGAATCACATTTTATCACAACATAGTCTCGATTGATGGGTCATAAATTAAACTAGTTGTTGTTACAATGCCCTCGCTCCTCAAACTCATCAATTTGGTACTACTCTTGCAATTCATTAAAATCCGAACACATCTGAATATCAGACCAATCATTATGACAGCTCCTAGGATACATAAGAGGAATTTCCCTACAGCAACGATAACATTTTGAGCCCATTCTCCTAAACCTGAGAACCAATTGCGTGGGTTCAACCACGATACCCAGCCGGTCAGTTCATTACCCACAGAAGCAAGGGTAAGGTTGTGTCTCTTTCGGAACTCCCACTTCAATTGCAAGATATCGTTCATCTTTAGATCTATGACCTCGGTTGGGTCCTCAGTGCTGTTTGTGATATACGTACAACACTTCACTCCATACTGAGTTGCTAGGGTGACACAATACCCTCCTGTCACTGCTGTGAGGTAATTTAGAACCATCCTGTGCTGGACCAGTTCCGTTTTGTAAGCTTGCAATTCTCTCCCAGTGTTAGGTTCCTGGTGCTCAGAACAAGGGAGATGTTCATGAAGTGAGTCCAGAGCACCAGGACGTAACGCTGGGAAAGGGGAATGGAAAGGGAACAGCCCCTGGCGCCCTAACTCTGTTGTCTCACCCGTGCTATCGGAAATCCCTTGCGAGACTATGGTTTCTTGAGCCCTTGGCAGCCACGTTTGAAGGGCGGATTATGTCTGCCCAACTCCGGTGCCCCCCGGTCTTAATGAGAGACAAAGGGAAATCCGAGGCAGAATGATAACAAGAGGACCTCTAACTAAGCAAACAGGCCAGGGGCTACAAGCTAGCTAAAAACCTAAAGTATGTGCGGAGAAACCGCCAAAGGAAAAGAACAACAAAGGAAATGCTGATCACACGCCGACACAATACCTTTGTGTACCGGTGGTGACAGCATAAGCAGAACCCTCTGCAAAACACCAGGGACAGAAACAATAATGGAATACAGCGGCCTAGGCCAACGGACGCGGGAGAGCCGCTACTCACGGAACCGGTACACATACTGGAAAACGGACAGGAACTTCTAATGCTGCCGACACCGACTCTCAGAACTGGAGGACAGGCAGAATCCCAAACGACAGACCGGTGGACACCAGGAAGCCAGAAGACTTGACCAGGGACAGGCAAAGCCACTGGAACTCAGGGCAGGAACGCCTCACAGCAGGACACGGGATCAGACACAGGAATCGACACAGGGACTGACACAGGAATCAACACAGGGACTGACAGGAACCAGCTCAAACTTCAAGCAGACTGCAAACCAAGGAATATCACCAGCATCTGTGAATTGCAAACAGCCAGCATATAACAGAGAGGCCTAATTAATAATCCCATGCAGCTGCCCTGTTGCATGACTCTAAACTGACAAGATGCAATTAGCAGCCAGGTGAGGCTGAACACATGGGAACAAGCTGCAATTACACAGACTCACCAGCGGCAGCAGACAAGAGTATTCTAAAACAGAGCAACGGGAAATCCTGGCATGCAAGACAACTTTATAAACATAAAATAGGAATGAACCACTACCTGTGGTTCATAACAGTATCCCCTCCTTAAGGGTGAGCTCCGAGCACCCCATGACACCCACGGGGAACATAAACAGAAGTATAACATAAATTACAGAACAAAAATGCAAAACAGGAATGAGCCACAGCCGTGGCTCATAACACCCAGTATATCTAAAGGTGTCATCATACATCTCGGTGATATTGTCTATCAGGTTCGCTAGCACGGTAATATACCTAAAATTTATAACTCCTCTGGCGGTACGGGTGATATCTAGCGCGAGCAGGAGTTGAATCCCGGTGGATTCGTGGATCAAATCCGAGGCTGCATGCTCTGTCCTATCTATAAGGTGTCTTTTTACAATGTGTTCGTAATGGGTGTGAGTGTAAGGAGCTTGAGCATTGCGGTGAACATCTTTCATCTTTTCATGGGTAATGGTCATTACTTCCGGTAACACTCTTCCAATGTAGCACAATCCCTCTGAGTTTGGGGCAAGCCACTTATACGCCTTCCTCCCACATATGAAATATGCATCATCGGGGAGGACATATGAGACAGAATATGACATCACCATATTACAAACCTTCCAGGTGAAAACTCCTATCCCTAACTCTCTCATCTGACTAGTACACGTATCAGGTTGTATGATATGCGCACAGTATCCTGGTGATACTTCTCCAACTCGCATGGGCCTACTTCCTAGAGTGTACCTATATTGGAAATATCTTCCACTGTTGGCTATTTGGCGTATAAGCTGAGTCGATGGGCATTCTATCGGCTCTGTGTGAGAATGTCATGGTTCGGTTGTTCCATGTCACTTCCCAATTTCCCGGCTTTCGGGGATTGGAAATGTTAAAACATATTAGGGACCTATCCACTTGATATTGGTGGAGCTTCAAACTAGGAGGCCTAGAAATGTTAAATTTCTTGTCCACCGGTCTCCCACCCCTTAATTCAAGTACCTCATCTATCGTTAAAGAGTATGGCACTAGTCCTGACTTTCTATGACCTTGAGGTACTTGTGAGCACACCCAGCATTCCGTTTGGTTTAAAACCTTACCCACTAATGAGTGATAGTCACTCAATGGATGACGGTCCATAATGATATTAATGCTGGACTGACATCTCTGGATGCACCCGTCCTCAACTATGTTGTCACAATTTCTACATATACAATTCTCTTCAGCTAACAATCCTTCACAATGTCTATTAATGTCATGGCTACCAGATCGTTTTCTGATACTCGCCTTTACTCGGTTATTGTGTTGCTCTTGGAATTCTACGAATCCATCCTGATCATCAGAACCCATTCCAGATCCTATCTCGACCTCACTGGTACTCTCACCGAAACAGACTGCTCTGGTCAACAACAGGGTCAACAGGAAAACACGGACTGCAGTCTCTTGGGGCGAGTCCATCTTACAGGAGAAGAAAGAGAAAGTTTTAATGGGGCTACAGAAAATAATTGAAGGGAAAGAAACTTGTTACGATAATTTGTCCTCTAGTCTTGTTGTTCTTCTTGCTCAGTTGTCATCTCAAAGGTGCTGTCTCTCAGTCTTCCCAAAACGAACACTCCGGTGATACAATATTCTTTCCGAATCAGCGATCTTTCTGTAAGGAGCATAAATCTTGCATTACCATTTGTCTAACTGTTGTGTGACATACCATCCGTAAAACATGAAAGAACAAAAAGAGAGAGAGAACAATAGAAAAAAAAAACATTGTCAGATTTCCGTTCACCATTAGGCTTTTTACACCAACATGTCCATCGGTATCTCTGCACAGTCTCCCCCACCAGTATTTCCACTCTCCACCCTTTGTGCCTGGCCAAACACAACGATGCTGGTAAGATATACTGGGGTTGGGTAGACCTCTGAAAAGACCAAGTAGTCATGTGACGTTTGAGTTCTGCTGATGAACGTTATAGATGAAAAGGAACTATTTAAAGATAAATTTCAAAAGTTTACCCAGCCGTCCCTGTGTCTACAAGGAACTGACCTCCCAATTACATTGACTGTAACCTCAGGCTTACTATCAAGGCTAATGATCAACTTTACTGGCTGCAAATTACAGGTGCGGCCCAAAATTTTTCATATGTGATCCCTGATTATAATTACGTGTGTCATAACTTTGCTCGTGTTCTTGTCTAGGGGGTCTGACTTTATGTGTGCTGTTACAGTTGCTGGCATAATTCGCTTCCCTTTTACAAAGATAACAAACCCTTGGCTTCCTCCATGTGCCAGTGGCCTGGGGTTTTGGCCGATTTGATGCCTCTTCTAGTACTTGGATGTTCATCACCTTCAACCGCTCTCCCTGTGCTTCCCTGGTTCTTTGGATATTACGGTCATGCTCGATAGCGGACTCTCTTAATGCAGCCACCGAGATACCTCTCCAGTTAGGTAGAGAGGTTTGTACCCTGATTCTTAGTGTGTATTTTAAGCCGTCCATTAATACGGACACAGCTACCTCCCTATAATGTACATTATCCTCAATGTCCGTGATCCCAGTGTATCTAGATATTTCCTGCAGTGCTCGATGGAAATATTCCGCTGCCATTTCACCTTCTTTTTGTCTAATGGAGAAAATTTTGTTCCACTTGACAACAGTTGGGAAATATACTCCTAATTGCAGATTGATTTGTCGTACATTCTCCTGAGTGTATTCCTCAGTGAGAGGTACGTCTGCGTCTAATTTACAATCAGTAATAAATTTGGCAGGGTCAATGTTGGAAGGTAAACATACTCGTAGCACTGTTCGCCAATCTTTGTTTGTGGGTTCTGCAGCGTTACCTAATTCTTTAATAAACCTCTGACATGCGGCTAGATCTCTCCTGGGATCAGGAAATTCAGACATAATTGTCCTCAATTCCATCCGGGACCAGGAACAATGCACAGCAATGTCTCTGACGGGAGTGACTCCCTGAGCGTCAGTCCTCCCATTGGGGACTGTGATCACCCTGACAGGATTTAGTTCAATTACACCATCTTGTGTTGACTCTACAATGTGAGGTGCAATTGTCTGTGCATGATGTACAATACCGTACTTACCTGTGGACACGACCTCACCTGACCCTCCGTAAGGGGGCTTAACTACTGCTTTTACCGATTGGGCCGTGCCCACCTGGGGGTCTCGTATGATGGCTGCTGGAAAAGTTGCCGACATCGTGCTGGGCTCACTTTCTTGCTTGTAATCCTGAGGGAAGTTTAACATGGGGTGCAACTTGCATGGGTTAGAATTTGTACATTTATCAGTTTTACTCCTATCGTCATTAACACATTTATTACGTTTACTACTATCATCATTAATACATTTATTAAGTGCATTATTATCATCATATCCCAGTATGCCATTCTCTGTAGCCATTGCTTCTCCAGTTGCCATGTGTTTCCTGCTAAGGTGGGAACCAGCTGCTTGAGCTAATCCTCTTTGTATCTCACCTTCCTGTTGCCATAACTGTAAACAATCATAATGTCTAATCCGTTGCTTCCCGGATTTTATCAGACATATCCTTCTCCTTAGATTATGCAATACCTCTGAGTCAAAACTACCTATCCCAGGAAATGGTGCTTTATCCCCCACAGTCATTCGTGTCCATTCATCACAAAAGGTCTCAGTGTGGGGACCATACTTCCCCCACATTACTAACCGAGCAGACCCTCGGGGTCTGCAAGCCTCTTCAGCCTGAACTCTGACTGCTAAACGTCCCTGTGTTGTGCATTTGGCTTCCATTGTGGACCTTTTTAACACAGAAAAACTTCCTAAAATGCACCAAACACAGAAGTCTACGGTGGGAGTTCTTCAAGCTCTTCCACCAGCTTCTTCTGCTCCGAGTATCACGGATCCGCTTTGTTTAGCAGACACGTGTAGTCATTGCAGGTCCTACCAGAAAATTCCCTACCTTTATATTTTACACAAATCACGCTTGCATGTGCTTTACATAACGCTTATGATGACGAGATTTATGCACAAATATGCAAAACTTCGTATCACGTTGCGCCGTGTTGCCCATACAACCGTGCGGTCCAATCGTACCGCTTATAGACACTTGCTATCTATAAGTGGTAGGATCACTGGAGTCTTCCTACTGTGCTCCACAACAGCCGGAGCGTAATACCACGAAAACTTCTATCACACTCCGTCGCACGTGTTCACCAAGACCGTGCTCGCACGTTTTCACCTAGACCGTGATTCACCAAGTTTCACCAAGACTTCACCAAGACTTCACCAAGACTTCACCAAGACCACCAAGAGGAGTTCAATACACTCATACCGTTTTCAGCCCACACTATCATTGTATAGTTTTCTGATCAGAAAAATCATTTCCTGTAATCTGATAGCTCTCCCCAGAGGTATTACAGTAAAGTAAGGTATTTAAACTAAATATTGGAAACTGAACAAATTTGTGCTATTATCTTGTGGCTTCCGTATCCTCTTACTAAAACAATGCTATCGTGTGATTTGTATTTAGTGGGCGTATCTGTACGCACGTTGCGTAATTTACGCCACGTGTGTAGGCCTTTGCGTTGCATACGCATTCTCGCACGTTGCCCGAGACACGTGTACACAGGCCGGATACGTCCGCAGCAATACAAATAACACGCTTCTATAAATGTAAACGATATTTAACTATAATCGCTTACCAAACACTACACACAGTTTCCTCTGTATCAACCTTTACAACTAGGCCAGGCTGTGTGCGTGCTTTACAATTACTCCCTTAAGTTTTACTCTTTACTTTTAACTAAATAGCAACAAATTTCCTCAGCACGTGATCAATGCTAATGGCAAACAGAAAGGTAGATATGTGAAAGTACACAAAATACAATTCTAAATTAATCTAGTAATCAATGCTTCCAATAGTATGATTCATATTGGATAGCCATCTTGCAGAACATACATTGATGTAAACACACACATAATTATAAAATTATCTCTATGTACCCATTAAGTGTTTCTAATTTACATATGAATATCTGTGAAGGTGATTTTTTCACTGCCAGGAAAAAAAGCAGCCACACAGGTTAATTTGCATTTCAATGGCTTTCCTACAACAAGCAGAGTTTAACTGAATCACAGATTTAAGGAGAGAAAAAAACCCCACAAAACTTTGTTTATCTGTGTGTGTCGTTCCTAAATCAAATATTTATTTTATTATTACCTTTCATTAATTCCCATCTGAAACTATTTGTAATTGATTATGACATTGGTTAAATAAATGCATTGGTAACTCAAATGGTGATTATTATTTTTTTGACCATGGCCGGCTGATTATTCCTGAGTAGACTGAAAATCAGCTATTTAGAAAAGAATTGACCTTCCCAAAATGGCCACTGCTCCTCCCCCTTCCACATCCATGAGGGTTACACAAAATGGAGGACAGACCATGCAGCTTCCTTTGTCACAAAAAAAAAATCACCATGCAAGCCCCTGAAGTTATTTTAGGCCTGAGTTAAAAAAAAAACAACAACACTATATCAGGCTTTTGCAGCAACTTTTAAATATACTTTTAAACCTACTTAAACAGATAAGCAATCCAATCTGAATCAAACACAATATGACTCATTTGAACCTTGTTTTGCAACAATATGATCAGATATGCAGAGTACAGGTGTGTGTGTGTGTTACGTGTCTTGCATGCGCAGTTGGCACCAAGCAGAAATTAAACAGATTTAAAAGACAATAGCTTAACGTTCTTACCTTTCGGTTCTGGATCCCACCAGCATCCCTACAAACCAAGCGGAGCAGACGCTTATCTGATCAGCACTACCGTATCCCCAACCACCAAACGGATAACAGGGGATAGTACCTTCCCGCCCTTTGCTGATGGATAAAGTCTGCCCGGTTCCGCTTGGCTGTGGATATGAGGAGGCCCGGATGAGTCCCCCAATTGATAAAGTCAAATATTACCTTTGAACATAAGCTATATACTTATTATGGACTAAGTACGCAATCGGCGCACGGAGTACCGTAAGGGTACGCACTTAGCGTAGCAGACGCTAGGCCGTGGGCGCGATGCACTAGCGGCACGTACGCTCACGGGCTTACGCTTAGTATCGAGCACGCTATAGGCGGCCCGAGTACCGTACTGCTACGCTGTTGGCGTAGCTGACGCTGTGCCGTGAGAGTGAGACATGAGCGGCGCTGACGCTCACTGAATGACACACAGTAAACCTTGTTAACAACGCACTGTAAGGGTATGCTTATACTGTAAACCTTAGTACTGTAATATTACCACAATGTAACGCTTATTGACCTTGATAATATGAAAGCTGTTTAAGCGATTGAGATGCTCAGAAACACTTTACAATAACTGGTGAAACACACAAGACCTGGTAAGGTTCCAACACCTTCGTAGAAGATTCTTTAGTATAAAAAGGGGAAAAACGGTTACAGCTTATACACTACAGACCTAACATCAATCTCTAAACAGAATAACAAGAAATAAATGTGAACAATAGTGAACGATCGCAAACAGAACAAACACAAAGAGAATAAAATGGCAAACACTTAAAGGATAACAAAATGAGAATGAATGGCGTACATAAAGAATAACAAAATGGCTACAGAGAAACTTACACACGTGGGAATGATTCGCAAGGGCGTCCTGGACCAGCCCTCAGCCTTCAGTGTGAAAACCTTTGTAGAGAGAGAGTGAGTGCTGGTCCAGCAATGGTGGTCTTTATATACACAGCATACAGTAACAATACAATGGTCCCTATAATCTCATTGTTCATTGGACACAGGAATGTGTCTCTGCATTATAACAAAAGGTCATAGGTGGGTTCGAACAGGTGGGCTGTGTCTATTTCCAACTGCTGTAGTGGGTGGTATCCTCTGGATTCCCCCCGCATGGATAATGAACAGCAAATACAGCAAATGCCTATAAACTACTTTTATACATAACTATACGCAGGAGCGAGCAATCTCTTCCTAACCAACACTGAAATGTTACATTTAAAATACTCTACAGTTTGATACTAGACACCACCGTACAACCTTTATCTGACCCTTCCTATCATGCAAAGAGGAATTTCTCTGTCCAAGAACCGTTTACACTAAACATACTTGCTGACATTGTTAAGGGAAATACTATCTATAAAACACACTATTTAGGTTAAATATGTTGCGATCGAGTCGCTCGCTAGACGCTCACAAACTCCACCATAAATACACATCTCCATGCGCAGGAGACGTCGGAGCGTCCCTTCCGCAACCTGAGGGGATGCGTACGCACGGGGGAGTGGGTGCGCAAGCAGAGGGCATGTGCATTGGGGTTAGTACAAGGCATTATGAATCACGATATTTTTCGACTTTGACATAGAACTCCCATATTAGTAAATTTACCCCATAGAATTTGATGGCAGATAAGAACCACTTGGCCCATCTAGTCTGCCCCTTTTTTTAACCTTATAATACCCTCAAAACCTGTTTGATCCTTATTTCTTTGTTAGAATATTTGTATGTTTATCCCAAGCATGTTTACATTTCTCTACTGTATTAGCCTCTACCACCTCTAATGAGAGGCTAATACAATTCCATTAATCTTTCTGCAAAGTCATTTTTCCTCAAATTTCTCCAGAACCTACCTCCCTCCAGTTTCAGTGTATGTCCTCGTGTTCTAATACTGCCCTCCCTTTGAAGAATGTTTCCCTCCTGTACAGGGGTGTCAGAACATTTATCGGTTGGAGGGGGCAAGAAAGATCCTCATTTTGGCGCCCCTGTGGGCGGAGCCACTAGGGAGGAGGCAGTACTACCGGGACAAAAAGGAGGCCGCACCACGGTGGGGAGGTTATATCTCTGTGCAACCCCCCACTGCGACCCCCGCACCCACACATAACCCCCTGGCACTGCCACTACAATGCCTCTTTGGGGAGAAGGAGAGAGAGTGAGGGGAGTGATAGAGAAACAAAGACGGTGTCAGGGAGAGAGAGGGGGAGTGAGTGAGCGAGATAAAGAGGGGAGAATGAAAGAGATGGTATCAGGGAGAAAGAGAGGAGCGAGAGAGAAAGAGTGTCAGGGTGAGAGAGCGGGTGTCAGAGGGGATCCGGTCGGGAGCCTGGCAGTCAGAATACAGACACCGGAATACCAACACTATTTGGAATGCCAACACTGACATCCTGAATAGGGTCTCTAGCCCGGCCCTGGAATCCCGACAGCAGGATCCAGAACGCTCATCCACCGCCACACCGGAAAGGTAAGCCACAGAGCAAGGGGTTAGGCTGTGGGGGGAGGGTTAGGTTTAGGTTGCGCAATGGGGAGGTTAGGTTTAGGCTGCAGGGAGGGGGTTAGGTTTAGCTGCTACCAGTGAGTGTTAGGGTTAGGCTGCGGGGGGGGGGGGGGGGTGTAGGTTAGGGCTATAGATAGGATGGGTAAGGACGCCAGTGGGGGAGGTGAGTAAAATTTCCTGCCCCTGTCGGGATTCTAACTATCGGGATGCCGCGGTCTGACCAGTGGCATCCCGGCCACCGGCAATTTAATTCCAACCCTGTCAGAGGGAGGGAGAGAGAAAGAACGGGAATCAAGAGAGAGTGTCAGGGAAACAAAGACGGAGATAGAGAGAGAAAGAGGTGTCAAGGAGAAAGAGGGATGTAAAGAGAGAGAGAGGGGCAGCAGGGAAGTAAGGACAGAGGGTGGGGCAGCAGGGACATAAGGAGAGAGAGATGCATCAGGGACGTAGGGACAGAGAGGGCCAGCAGGGATGTAGAGACAGAGAGAGGCAGCAAGGACGTAGGGACAGAGAGAGGCAACAGGGGTGTAGGGACAGAGAGAGGCCGTAAGGACAGAGAGAGGCAGCAGTGGTGTAGGGACAGAGAGAGGGGTAGCAGGGAAGTAGGGACAGAGAAAGCCAGCAGGGGCATAGGGACAGAGAGAGGCAGCAAGGACGTAGGGAGAGATAGAGGCAAAAAGCACATAGAGACAGAGAGAGGCCACATAGACAGAGAGAGGCAGCAGGAGTGTAGGGACAGAGAGAGGGGTAGCAAGGATGTAGGGACAGAGAGAGGGGCAGCAGGGTTGTAGGGACAGAGAGGCAGCAACGATGTAGGGAGAGATAGAGATAGAGAGAGGCCATAGGGACAGATAGAGGCAGCAGGAATGTAGGGACAGAGAGAGGGGCAGCAGGGATGCAGGGACAGACAGGAAAACACACACACATTGGCCTCCATGGGAAAAAACACATACATTGGATTCCACAGGAAAAAAAACCACATACATTGATCTCCACAGAAAAAAACGAATACATATACATTGGCCTCCACAGAAAAAAACACATAAATTTGTGTCTATAAACAAACACACATTGCTCCCTACAGGAAAATAAATCACATTGTTCCCTACAGAGAAAAAAATCAAAATCACAGTGAAAACATTGCTCACCACAGTGGGGGGAAAAAATCACAATACTCCCCACAGTAAAAAAAAAAATAACATTGCTCCCTACAGAGAAACAAATAACATTGCTCCCCACAATGAAAACAAAATCATATTGCTCCCCACAGTGAAAAAAAACATTGCTCCCCACAGTGAAAAGAAAAATTACATTGCTCCCCATGGTTAAAAAAAAATAATCACATTGCTCCCTACAGGGAAACAAATAACATTGCTTCCCACAATTAAATCAAAATCACATTGCTCCCCACAGTAAAAAACAAACAAAAAAAAAACACATTGCTCCCTACAGGGAAACAAATAACATTGGGGGTAATTCCAAGTTGATCGCAGCAGGATATTTGTTAGCAATTGGGCAAAACCATGTGCACTGCAGGGGAGGCAGATATAACATGTGCAGAGAGAGTTAGATTTTGGTGTGGTGTGTTCAATCTGCAATCTAATTTGCAGTGTAAAAATAAAGCAGCCAGTATTAACCCTGCACAGAAATAAAATAACCCACCCAAATCTAACTCTTTCTGCACATGTTATATCTGCCTCCCCTGCAGTGCACATGGTTTTGCCCAATTGCTAGCAAAAATCCTGCTGCGATCAACTCAGAATTACCCTCATTGCTCCCACCAGTGAGAAAAAAACACATTGCTCCCCACAGTAATAAAAAAAAAAAACACGAGTGGGAATAGTCCCTGTGCGTCGGCATGCCGATCGTCGGCATTGCCAGCGGTCGGGATTCTGGCATCAGCATCCTGACCGCCGGGATCCCGACCGCCGATCATGTGACCGCATGTCAGCACCACAGGGAAAGAAAATCACAATGGCCACACAGAAAAAAGAAAATAACAAACATTGGCCCCTACCTGTCGGAAGAAAGGCGCTGTCTTCCCTGTCCCTCAATGGTGTGATTGCTTACAGGCATTCAGGCTGGTGTACAGACAGACTGGTAAAATGGCAACATGGCTGTGAGTGGAGAAAGACCAGGATAGGGGAACTCAGTGGCGGAACTAGCGAGCAGTGGGCCCAGGTGTGACAAAATGCTTTGGGCCCCCCATCCCATCCAAGTCCACCCCCTCACCCCTGGAGAGGATCTGGTGAGGGGGACCTGCTCAGGGCAAGAGAAATGGATACCTAGCAACAGTGCCGTAACTAGACATTTTAGCACTGTGTGCAAGAAACGGCATCGGAGCCCCACCCCTGCATGCAAAACAGGGGCAGTGCGCGCCGTAGGTGTGCGCAAAAATACATAGTGGTGTGGCTTCGTGGGGAAGGGGTGTGGCCACAAAATAATACCAATTCATAAAACGGTGCACAGTAGTCTCCATTATTCAAATTACGCCGCACAGTAGCACCACTACACCAGGTATAGACTCTTTTACACCTTACGGCGGACAGATTCCTCTTTTTACACATTACAGCAGACAGCGTCCCCTTTTTACACATTACGGCAGACAGCGTCCCCCTTTTTACACATAGCGGAAGACAGCGTGCACTTTTTACACATAACGGCAGACAGCGTGCCATTTTTACACATAACGGCAGACAGCGTGCCCTTTTTACACATAGCGGCAGACAGCGTACACTTTTTACAAATAACGGCAGACAGCGTGCCCTTGTTAAACATAGCGGCAGACAGCGTACCCTTTTTACACATAACGGCAGACAGCGTGCCCTTGTTACACATAGCGGCAGACAGCGTACACTTTTTACACATAACGGCAGACAGCGTGCCCTTGTTAAACATAGCGGCAGACAGCGTACACTTTTCACACATAACGGCAGACAGCGTACACTTTTTACACATAACGGCAGACAGCGTGCCCTTGTTACACATAGCGGCAGACAGCGTACACTTTTTACACATAACGGCAGACAGCGTGCCCTAGTTACACATTACGGCAGACAGCATCCGCCTTTTTACACATTGCGGCTGGCAGATTCCCCCTTTTTACACATTGCGGCAAGCAGATTCCCCCTTTTTACACATTGCGGCAGACAGCATCCCCCTTTTTACACATTGCGGCAGGCAGATTCCCCCTTTTTACAAGTTGCGGCAAGCAGATTCCCCCTTTTTACACATTGCGGCAAGCAGATTCCCCCTTTTTACACATTGTGGCAGGCAGATTCCCCTATTTACACATTGCGGCAAGCAGATTCTCCCTTTTTACACATTGTGGCAGGCAGATTCCCCCTTTTTACACATTGTGGCAGACAGTCCCCCTTTTTGTAGAAAGAAAGAAAGATAAGAAAGAAAAGAAAAGAAAAGAAAGAATTAATTATACTTATCCTCTCCGCTGGCTCAGGCTCCTCGGTGCAGCTTCTGGTCACTCACGATTCCCAGGCAGGAGAGAAGGAGGAGGAGGGAGGTGGAGGAGGGAGCCGCAGCAGCGCTGTGTTATTGGTGGAGGCGCTGCTGCTGCTGGCCCTCTGCTTCACTATAGGCTGTTCTCGGAAGACAGCCTATAGTGAAGCAGAGGGCCAGCAGCAGCGCCTCAACCAGTAGTAAAGCGCTGCTGCGGCTCCCTCCTCCACCTCCCTCCTCCTCCTTCTCCCCCGTACCGCTGCTCCTCTCCTATCCTCTCCGGGCGGCTGTGTGCTGCGGGCAGCGGTTGCCCGCAGCACACAGCGGCATGTAATGAGTCAGTTTGACTCATTTCATGCTTTGGGCCCCTGGACAGAGGCAGGCCCCAGTGCAATTCACTGGTTGCACTGGCGGTAGTTCCGCCTCTGGGGAACTGATGTGGGGATGGGATGAGGGCTACAGATGGGAGAGGGGAGCTGTAGCTATGAGGGTAAAGAGACAACAAGGAAAGGAAAACTGGCGTGGGGGACAGGGGAGGTGCAGATGGGTGGGGGGAGTTTGGAGCCATGAGAGGGAGAGCACAGTAAAGGAGTACTATTGCGGGGAGGGGGGGTTGCGGGATCACAGGTGGGGGGGGGTTGGAGTTTGGAGCCATGAGGGGGGCACAGTACAGGAGTACTGGTGCAAGGGAGGAGGGGGTCAGGAGTACTGGTGTGGGGGAGGGGGTGGGGACAGTACAAGAGTACTGGTGTGGGGGAGGGAGTGCCGCGGGTGGGGGGGGGGGACAGTACAGGAGTACTGGTGTGGGGGAGGGGGTGCCACGGGTGGGGGGGGGGGTGCTGCAGGTGGGGGGAAGAGGACAGTACAGGAGTACTGGAGTAGGGAAGGGCGTGCTGCGGGTGGGGGGGTAGCGCAGGGGGGGCAGTACAAGAGTACTGGTGTGGGGGAGGGGGTGCCGCGGGTGGGGGGGGGACAGTACAGGAGTACTGGTGTGGGGGAGGGGGTGCCACGGGTGGGGGGGGGTGCTGCAGGTGGGGGGAAGAGGACAGTACAGGAGTACTGGAGTAGGGAAGGGCGTGCTGCGGGTGGGGGGGGTGGCGCAGGGGGGGGGGGGCAGTACAAGAGTACTGGTGTGGAGAAGGGGGTGCCGCGGGTGGGGTGTGGAAAAGTACAGGAGTACTGGTGTGGGGGAGGGACAGTAAAAGAGTACTGGTGTGGGGGAGGGGGTGCCACGGGTTGGGGGGACAGGGGAGGTGCAGATGGGTGGGGGGAGTTTGGAGCCATGAGAGGGAGAGCACAGTAAAGGAGTACTATTGCGGGGGAGGGGGGTTGCGGGGTCCCAGGTGGGGGGGTCGGAGTTTGGAGCCATGAGGGGGGCACAGTACAGGAGTACTGGTGCACGGGAGGAGGGGGTCAGGAGTACTGGTGTGGGGGAGGGGGTGGGGACAGTACAAGAGTACTGGTGTGGGGGAGGGAGTGCCGCGGGTGGGGTGGGGGACAGTACAGGAGTACTGGTGTGGGGGAGGGGGTTCCACGGGTGGAGGGGTCGGGGATGCCGCGGGTGGGGGGGAGAAGACAGTACAGGAGTACTGGTGTGGGGGAGGGGGTGCCGCGGGTGGGGGGGTCGGGGATGCCGCAGGTGGGGGGGAGAGGACAGTACAGGAGTACTGGTGTGGGGAAGGGCGTGCCGTGGGTGGGGGGGAACAGTACAGGAGTACTGGTGTGGGGGAGGGGGTGGCGCGGGGGGGGACAGTACAAGAGTACTGGTGTGGGGTAGGGGGTGCCGCGGGTGGGGGGGACAGTACAGGAGTACTGGTGTGGGGGAGGGGGTGCCGCGGGTGGGGGGAACAGTACAGGAGTACTGGTGTGGGGGAGGGACAGTACAAGAGTACTGGTGTGGGGAGGGGGTGCCGCGGGTGGGGGGGGCAGTACAGGAGTACTGGTGTGGGGGAGGGGTTGCCGCGGGTGGGGGGGGCAGTACAGGAGTACTGGTGTGGGGGAGGGGGTGCCGCGGGTGGGGGGGGTTGGGGATGCCGCGGGTGGGGGGGGGGAGAACAGTACAGGAGTACTGGTGTGGGGGAGGGTGTGCCACGGGTGGGGGAGGGTCGGAGTTCGGAGCCACGATGAGGGATAGGAGATTACATGAGTATTGGTGCTGTGGGAGGGGGGAAGCTGCGGGGGAGAGCTATGAGAGGAGATCCGAGATAGGTAACAGGAAGGGTAGAGACTGGAGAGGGGAGAAGATAGGTGGGCTGTGAGTGATTGGTCTGGGGAAGGGTCAGCCCCAGACTGGATCAGACATTAAATAAGGAGGGAGGCGACCTGCACCTCTGGCTCCACCCCTGCCGGCATTGGAGGCGGCCGCTGTGGAGGGCAGGGAGGGAGAGTGGATCGCACCCACTACTTCTGCGGGGTGAGAGACTGAGGCTGAGCTGCCACTGCTCAGTCCCTGCATTGCACGGAGACTGAGGTTGTGATGTGCGGTCTTTCAACAGACCGCACATTGCTCCTCCTGCATGTTGGCGCCTCTCGTGTTTGGGGGGGCAAGCTGCCCCCTTGCCCCCCCTGTTCCTACGCCTCTACTCCTGTACCTTGCTAAAACCCTTGATATGTTTGAAAGTTTATATCATGTCTTCCCTCTCCCTTCCAAACTAAACATATTAAGATATTTGAGTCTTTCCAGTACGTTTTCTGATGTGCTATAGGCCATGCACCATTTTAGTTGCCCTTCTTTGTACAGTATCTAATGTAGAGATGTGCACCGAAAATTTTTCGGGTTTTGTGTTTTGGTATTGGATTCGGTTCCGCGGCCGTGTTTTGGATTCGGACGCGTTTTGGCAAAACCTCCCTGAAATTTTTTTGTCGGATTCGGGTGTGTTTTGGATTCGGGTGTTTTTTAAAAAAAAAAACCCTCAAAACCAGCTTCAATCAGAATTTGGGGATAATTTTGATCCTATAGTATTATTAACCTCAATAACCACAATTTCCACGCATTTGCAGTCTATTCTGAACACCTCACACCTCACAATATTATTTTTAGTCCTAAAATTTGCACCGAGGTTGCTGGATGACTAAGCTAAGTGACCCAAGTGGCCGACACAAACACCTGGCACATCTAGGAGTGGCACTGCAGTGTCAGACAGGATGGCACTTAAAAAAAATTGGCCCCAAACAGCACATGATGCAAAGAAAAGAGAAAAAGAGGTGCACTGTGGTCACTGGACGGCTGAGCTAAGCGACACAAACACCTCAATATCACAGGAATTATTCGTTCTAATCAATGGTATTATTGGTCCAAATCACTGGAAGAAAATGACAAAATCACTGGAATTATTCGTTCTAATCAATGGTATTATTGGTCCAAATCACTGGAAGAAAATGACAAAATCACAGGAATTATTCGTTCTAATCAATGGTATTATTAGTCCAAATCACTGGAAGAAAATGACAAAATCACAGGAATTATTTGGCAAGATCACTGTAATTAATAATTATAAATCACTGATATTAATTGGTAAAATCTCGCTATCGCCTGCCTAGTGAAGTGAAATCTAGATGGGATTTTGCACCGGGGACACAATAACTTCATCAATTGTCTAAATCCCACTACACTAATGGTGGAAAACGGGCACACGTCTAACAGCGCACTGATTATACTGAGAACTGATTATACTGATCACTGATGATACTACGGAGAACTGAAACTGAGCAGCGAGAACAGCACTGGACTACTGTACTGTAGTATACTGGTCACCACAATGCAGCACTGACACTGAGCACAGATATTAAGCACTGATCAGGATACTAGAAGTGACACAGAGCTGCAAGATACAGCAATGGCCTACTGAACTGTACTACTATATACTGGTGGTCAGCACAATGCTGCACTGTACTACTATATACTGGTCACAACAATGCAGCAGATATTGAGCACTGATCAGGATACTAGAACTGAGTCTGACATGGAGCTGCAAGATACAGCAATGGCCTACTGTACTGTACTATATGTATACTGCTGGTCACCAAAATGCTACACTGTCCTACTATATACTGCTTACAACAATGCAGCACAGATATGGAATGGATACTTGCAGTGACACAGAGCTACAAGATACAGCAATGGCCTACTGTACTGTACTACCATAATTATATACTGGTGGTCCCCAAAATGCAGCACACTGAGCACAGATATTACCAGGTGTATCTCACACATTGCTCAGTACAGATTACAGGATGTATAATCACCAGGTGTATAACACACGTCGCACAGTACAGTATACAGCAGGCATGTCCAAACTACGGCCCTCCAGCTGTTGTGAAACTACACATCCCAGCATGCCCTGACACAGCTTTAGCATTCTCTGATAGCAAAACTGTGTCAGGGCATGCTGGGATATGTAGTTTCACAACAGCTGGAGGGCCGCAGTTTGGACATGCCTGGTATACAGGGTGTATAATTAATTACCAGGTGTATCACACACATTGCACAGTACAGTTTATAGGGTGTATAATCCCCAGGTGTATCTCACACATCACACAGTACAGTATATAGGGTGTATAATCCCCAGGTGTATCTCACACATCGCTCAGTACAGTATACAGGGTGTATAATCACCAGGTGTATCACAAACGTTGCACAGTATAGTATACAGGGTGCATAATCCCCAGGTGTATCTCACACATGGCTCAGTACAGATTACAGATGTATAAAATCACCAGGTGTATAACACACGTCGCACAGTACAGTATACATACTGGTCACAACAATGCAGCAGATATTGAGCACTGATCAGGATACTAGAAGTGACACAGAGCTGCAAGATTCAGCAATGGCCTACTGTACTGTACTATATGTATACTGCTGGTCACCAAAATGCTGCACTGACCTACTATATACTGCTCACAATAATGCGGCACAGATATGGAATGGATACTTGCAGTGACACAGAGCTGCAAGATACAGCAATGGCCTACTGTACTGTACTACTATAATTATATACTGGTGGTCCCCAAAATGCAGCACACTGAGCACAGATATTACTAGGTGTATCTCACACATTGCTAAGTACAGATTACAGGATGTATAATCACCAGGTGTATTACACACGTCGCACAGTACAGTATACAGGGTGTATAATTAATTACCAGGTGTATCACACACATCGCACAGTACAGTATATAGGGTGTATAATCCCCAGGTGTATCTCACACATCACACAGTACAGTATATAGGGTGTATAATCCCCAGGTGTATCTCACACATCGCTCAGTACAGTATACAGGGTGTATAATCACCAGGTGTATCACAAACATTGCACAGTATAGTATACAGGGTGCATAATCCCCAGGTGTATCTCACACATGGCTCAGTGCAGATTACAAATCACCAGGTGTATAACACACGTCGCACAGTACAGTATACATACTGGTCACAACAATGCAGCAGATATTGAGCACTGATCAGGATACTAGAAGTGACACAGAGCTGCAAGCAATGGCCTACAGCAATGGCCTACTGTACTGTACTATATGTATACTGCTGGTCACCAAAATGCTGCACTGACCTACTATATACTGCTCACAATAATGCAGCACAGATATGGATAGTATACTTGACACAGAACTGCAAGATACAGCAATGGCCTACTGTACTGTACTACAATAATTATATACTGGTGGTCCCCAAAATGCACAATGCAGCACACTGAGCACAGATATTTGCAGCACACTGAGCACAGATATGGAGCGTTTTCAGGCAGAGAACGTAGATATTTGCAGCACACTGAGCACAGATATGGAGCGTTTTCAGGCAGAGAACGTAGATATTTGCAACACACTGAGCACAAATACGGAGCTTTTCAGGGAGAGAACGCAGCCACGTCCTCTCCGTTCAATTTTACAATGCACAAGTGAAAATGGCGGCGACGTGCGGCTCTTTATATAGAATACGAATCTCGCGAGAATCCGACAGTGGGATGATAACGTTCGGGCGTGTTCGGGTTAACCGAGCAAGGCAGGAAGATCCGAGGCTGCCTCGGACCCGTATAAAATAGGTGAAGTTCGGGGGGTTCGGATCTCGACGAACCGAACCCGCTCATCTCTAATCTAATGTATTTATATCTTTCTGGTGATATGGACTCCAGAACTGAACACATTATTCTAGATGAGGCCATTTCAATGACCTATACAGTGGCATTATTTTATTACTTCTTTTTGCTACTGATTCCTCTGCATATGGAACCAAGAATCTGATTTTCCTTTCTTATTGGTTTGTTACATTGCTTCCCTGCCTTTAAGTCACCTGAAATAGCGACTCCTAGATCCCTTTCCTCCTCAGTAGTGTCCATTATAGTGCAGTTAATACTATATTTAGACTGGGTTTTTGAGACTCTTGTGCATTATTTGCATTTTTTCGCTAGTCTGCTTAGATCATCAATCACTTGTTTTATCCCACTTGGTGTGTCTACCTCGTTTTATAACTTTGTGTCATCTGCAAAAAGGCATACTTTCCATTCAAAACCATTTGAAATGTAACCAATAAAGATATTAAAAAGCGCTGATTCAAGTACAGATCCCTGGGGTACGCCATTGAGAATTATGCCTCCAGTGAATGCACTACATTTACTGCAACCCTCTGTTTTCTATCCTGCAGCCAAGATCTTATCCATTTAACCATCTAAGAATCCAGTCCCAAATATCAGGTTTATTTTACAGTCTGCGATGTGGGACAGTGTCAAAAGACTTACTAAAGTCTAGCGTAGCTTATATCCCTGCCCCACCCCAGATCTGTTACTTTAGTCATCAAGTTAATAAAGTCAATAATATTTGTTGGACATGTCTCCCTCGAGTAAGTACATGCTGTTTGGAATTCTGTAAATTTCTGAATTCTACAACTCTTCCTATTAAGAGTGTTTCTGTCAGTTTCACTATGACTGATGTAAAGCTCATTGGTCAGTAGTCACTTGACTTCTTACTTGCTTCCACTTAGTTCTTGGAAATTGATACCATAGCTACTGTAGGGAATAATTAGGTTGTCTGACCAAAAGTGTCCTATTCTGGAGGTAACAAGCAGTAGGACTCAATCTACCTAGTCCAATACATTTAAGCTGAATACAGCTCTGGGTAAACTTACTCAGCAAGTCTATAATGAAATATGGCTAAGGGATCCCAGTAGAAGGGCCCAACCTGCCAACTACATGGCTACCAACCAGAATTGAATCTTAAAAAATATATTTTTGTATATCTTGATATGGGTGAACTGTTCTATTCTGTCTATCCTGAAACATCCGAACAATAGAGAAAAAATAGAAGAAAAAAAATATTGAGAAGTTCCTTAGTGCACTCTTCCATATTTCTGTGTAAATCAATCCCACATCATTTGACATGGACTAGGTGCTAAACAAAAATATTCAAAAGATATGTATAGGTCTGCACCAGCCACTGAACAAAAATAATAATAATATCCACTTGCAAAACAAAAATACCCTTTAACCAGCAGTGTATGGTAGAATATATGGTGAAATATAGAGACACAAAACATAGGCTTCACTTAAGGTGCACACACACAGTGCGATATGCACTTAACGTTCCTTACGATTTTGACTATATAGTCAAAATTGTAAGGAAAGTTAGGGCATGTTGCACCGTGTGTACACAGCTTGCGATGCTGATGCACGGTCCCGCGGGATCGGCAATGCAAGTAAAAATAGACTGTGCACGCAGCCCAACATTGACTATATCGGGGGGGGGGGGGGCTGGGCTCCAGCCCCGTCAAATAGTCAATGTCGGGCTGTGCGGCGCATTGCGCTGTGTGTACACAGCCTTAGAGCCATATGTAAACTTTTTTCAGTCAATGAGAATTAATCAGCTGTACTCTGATTCACTACAGACTGCTGCACCGTACTGCTGAGCTTAAATTGGCAAGGGAGATTGTCATAAACATATGGCGTCAAATCAGTGGATCTAATTTCATATACTGTAATTTCATGGATTGACCACAACATCTCAGGTGGGCACTATTATACCATATTGCGTATCCCCATATACTGTATGGCATATTTGAAATTGTTGAGCAATCTTTCTGTCTAATGTATTAGCTGTTTATATTATTTAGAGAGGCAATAAGAACTTATTTGGATATACTTACTCATCTGTACTAACAACCTCTGCATTACATAGAGAGCTGTCATAATACTTAGCCTGTATCTAAACAGAAGATACATTAAAGTTGGCACTTATTATCCCATTCTGAAGCTCATACTGCGTTGTTACAGTTCTCGCACACTTTCATCACTGCAGACACCTCCTGATACTTGTTTGGTCTTGAACTGTGTTCAACTGTCAGGTCTGCTCATTGAGGAAGAATAAGTGAGGAATATGTGTAAGACAAGCAGCTGTGTACAATGAGCTGTAACAGTAGCCTTCTCAATATCATTGTGTCTGGATTACATTTCACGTGAACATCTGTACTGTGGAATCAAGCCTAGGAATGTTTTGATAGGAGAGTATGAGCTGCTCTCTCATACCTTTCCTTGGTTGTCAACACCATTCTGTCAGAATTAATACACTGATTTAACTATCTTTGTAAGACTACTTTAAATATTGTGTTAGCCTTGTCCAGCCTCCACAAAAGAATTGCTGCTCATGTGTATATGCCACAGAGTGCTTATGTAACCAGGATTATTAAAGACAGTGTATAAACTCCCTTTATCACAAAATTATTAATTGCCCCTCACCCCTTTTCACACCCGTTTATGCCTTCACAATGGGCTGGGTATATGTTTATCATGTCAACAAAAGAATTCCAACATGATCATAATGTCGTCATTGGCCTTGTTGGCATTCATCCTGTCAAATGAATTTCATGTTTGAATAGTCTAGGTATGATTCGTTGAACTACACATCCCAGCAAGTTGTACTGCATTTGCTGATTATGCCAAATGAATTTCATGTTTGAATAGTCTAGGTATATTGAATATGGGTTTTTTTGTTTTTTTTCTTGTATGTTTTTCTCTTTGTAGAGATATAGTTGGCTGCCTTATTGGCATGTAATGTCTGTTTTTCTAAGCTAATTTATGGCCTTAGTTTAAAGGGGGATGGTCTTGGGTGGAGTTTGCAATCATTGCATTCACATGGATATTGTTCCTATTTGAAGTCTAGTATACGGCTGGATAGTCGTCGGCTGGTCGTGCTTCCATAGAAGTGCTGACATAAAAGTGTTATTATAAAAATAGCGTTATACCTGCGTTAAACCGAAGGAAAACCAGAAGGAAAACATCAACACACCAACACTACCACAAAAGGACTGCCTTAATGCTCAAAAGTATGTAATTCATCTTATGCATATCATCCGTTTTTACAAAACCGAGGAAAAGGCATCCCCAATCTGCTCACTACAGTTCTCTCTTATGCAAACTTATGTATGTTTCTTTATGTAATGATTTCTTGAAAATGTCATTGCATGTGTGGGGAAGTTGCTCAGTGAAACAGTTTAGTATTGCATACTAACTGGTGATTACCTCTTTTGAACATTAACCCATTGTGGTCAGGTGTACTATGTCTTTATATTTAGTAAGGTATAGTCGTGGTGTAAAGGACAGAGTATGATTACTGATTAGTAAAAGAAAACAAATACTGAGCAACATCCCCAAACAGGTAATTTCAACTTTAAACTTGTCATTCATTTTGTACGCTCTGGACATGGCTACTACTAACAAATGCACAGAAACATTTTTTAAAGCTATGTCTGCAAATGCTAGGAGCTTAGGAGACAAAATTCCAGAGCTAATTGCGATAATGACAAGGGATAACCTGGATTTTGTGGCTATTACAGAGTCTTGGTGCAATGAGAATCATGACTGGGACTTAACTATACCAGGATACAATTTATTTAGGAAAGATAGAATAGGAAGAATAGGAGGAGGGGTAGCAATGTATGTGAAAAAAAGCATAAATGCCACTTTAATACAAAATATTGAAGCCAAAACTGAGGCCCTTTGGGTCAACATAGAAACTGGGAAGAAGGACATTATTCGCATTGGGGTGATCTATAGACCACCAGGCCAGGGGCAGGATTTGGACAGGAACCTATTGTTGGACATCTCTAAAATGGCTTTTAAGGGAGAAGTCATAATCATGGGAGACTTTAATTTACCTGATGTAAATTGGGAGGGGTCTTTTGCAAGTTCAGCTACAAGTGGCAAATTTCTACATTCCTTACAGGGAGCATCTCTCAAGCAATTGGTGAGGGAGCCCACTCGCAAAGACTCAATATTAGATCTAATTCTTACAAATGGTGATAGAATATCTGATATATATGTGGGTGAGCACCTGGGATCCAGTGATCATCAAGCAGTATGGTTTAGTATAAAGACAGGATCCAACTCCTCTCACACAAAAACAAAGGTGTTGGATTTTAGAAATGCAGACTTTGCAAAAATGGGGAGATGTTTAAGTGATTCATTGGCAGACTGGAGGAACTTGGAAGGGGTGCAGGAGAGGTGGAAAAAAATTAAAAGTGCATTACTAAGTGTAACAGACCTTTGTATCAAAATGGTTAGGAAAAGCACCAGGAAAAGGAAGCCAGTGTGGTTCACAAAAGTAGTATCAACTAGTGTGAAAGCAAAAAAGATGGCTTTTAGGAAATACAAACAGACTCAAAATAATAACGACAAAGAGGAGTATCTGGACAGACGGAAGGATGTTAAGAAAGTGATCAGACGTGCAAAGGCAGAAGCTGAGGAGAAAATGGCCCAGTCAGTAGATAAAGGGGGCAAAACTTTTTTTAAGTATATAAGTGAAAGGAGAAAATCAAATGGAGGAATAATAAGACTTAAGACAGAGAGTGGGCATTTGGTGGAGGGAGACAAGGCAATAGCAGATCACCTAAATAATTATTTTTGCTCAGTATTTACTACAGAAGAAGGGATGGGGCCACAGTTAAATTGCAAGGACATTCATAAAAATAAGGTAGATGAAAATACATTTACAGAGGAGAAGGTCCTAACAGAACTTTCAAAACTAAAAGTGGATAAATCAATGGGACCAGATGGAATACACCCAAGGATACTCAAAGAGCTAAAAGATGTCCTGGTTACACCTTTAACAGAATTATTTAACCAGTCACTAAATACAGGTGATATTCCAGAGGACTGGAAAAGAGCAAATGTAGTTCCACTGCACAAAAGTGGAAGCAAGGAAGAAGCAAGTAACTACAGACCAGTAAGCCTTACATCAGTAGTAGGGAAAGTAATGGAAAAACTATTAAAAGAAAGAGTAGTGGAATATCTTAAATCGAACAACTTACAGGATCCAAAACAGCATGGATTTACTGGTGGGAGATCATGCCAAACAAATCTTATTGACTTTTTTGACTCTGTGATGAAAATAATAGATCAAGGGGGAGCTGTAGATGTAGCATATCTAGACTTTAGTAAGGCATTTGACACTGTCCCACATCACAGACTGCTAAATAAACTTGAAAGCCTGGGGGTGGATTATAAATTAGTGAAATGGATAAGAACCTGGTTGCAGGATAGGAAACAGACAGTTGTAGTTAATGGAGTGCAATCTATGGAGGGAAATGTTACCAGTGGAGTACCCCAGGGATCTGTACTAGGTCCAGTTCTCTTTAATATCTTTGTTGGTGACATTGCAGATGGTATTGAAGGGAAGATATGCCTTTTTGCAGATGATACAAAGATATGCAACAGGGTAGACACACCGGGAGGGGTCAAACAAATGATTGATGACCTAGGTAGGCTTGAGAAATGGTCAAGAACGTGGCAACTACAGTTTAATGCTAAAAAATGCAAAATCATGCACTTGGGTCTCAAAAACCCAAAGGCTAAGTATAGTATCAAGGGTACTATAATGGAAACTACTGAGGAGGAAAGAGATTTAGGAGTCACTATTTCAAGTGACTTGAAGGCAGGAAAGCAATGCAACAAAGCAATGAGAAAGGCAAGTCAGATGCTTGGTTGCATTTGGAGAGGAATCAGTAGCAGGAAAAAAGAAGTGATAATGCCACTGTATAGGTCATTGGTAAGGCCCCATCTGGAATACTGTGTCCAGTTCTGGAGACCCTATCTCCAGAAGGATATAAATACATTAGAGAGTGTACAAAGAAGGGCAACTAAAATGGTGCATGGCCTACATCACAAAACTTACCCGGAAAGGCTAAAAGATCTTAACATGTATAGTTTGGAGGAGAGAAGGGAAAGGGGAGACATGATAGAAACTTTCAAATATATAAAGGGTCTTAACAAAGTTCAGGAGGGAAACATTCTTCAAAGGAAAAGAAGTATTAGAACTCGAGGGCATACATTGAGACTGGAGGGGGGGAGGTTCAGGGGAAATTTAAGGAAAAATTACTTCACAGAAAGGGTAGTGGATAAGTGGAATAGCCTCCCATCAGAGGTGGTAGAGGCTAAGACTGTAGGGCAATTTAAACATGCTTGGGACAGGCATATGAATATCCTTACAAAGAATCAAGGTTAAAAAAGGGTTGAGATTGCCTAAAGGATAAAATAAAAAAGGGGCAGACTAGATGGGCCAAGTGGTTCTTATCTGCCGTCAAATTCTATGTTTCTATGTTTCTATGTAACAGCAATGAAATGTCAACATCTCAGAATGTCAACATATCATCCCTTGTGGCCAAGTAGTGCCATACCTGCTCCCGATGGCTGCAGCGGCTCCAGCAGCATCTTCTGGGTATGGCCAGTCATTTGAGCGTCACTTCCAGGTCAGGCCTCCAATCTTCCAGCATTCAGGTAGGTTTTTCCACTGTTATAACTGGAGGATCCTATTCTCCGAAGGGGCTGCGTCTTTTGAAGGTATTCTGGCAGTGACCCCTGTACACCTCAGATTGAGACTCATAGAACCTACCAGCAGGTCTTCATGCATATAAGAGCTGCTTTTACCAAAATGATTGATGCGGTTACCGGTACTGGGATGCCCACCAGGACTTAAGCCACTGGCAGTAGTATGAGCTCAACCTCTGAGTAACCTGAATCAATGCCGATGGGAGTCAAAGACCAAAAGAGGATAAGAGCTGCTGACAAGGGACTGGAGAACAAATAATAGACACTTAAACACAGTTCTCTTCCAAACTGGAAAGCTTTAGTTGAGGAGAGAACATAAAGTACCTACACAGACAATACACTACAAAAAGAAGTTAGACAAAACAATTAAGAGACAGAACCACTAGCATTGGGAGTACTGAGGTTATGCAGGTAACATAGATTATGGAGGAAACACAAGATTGTATAGCAAGAAGATGAAGAGTACTATAAGTCAAAATAACAAAAGCAATCAAGACAGATAATGCAACTGACACAGAGTAGGATACTGATGATTATGTACTGACACAGGGCTGGGCACAGGAATACTGAGTTGGATGCTGATAATTACATAACTGACTAGAGCTGGACACAGGTATAACTAAATTGGATTCTGATGACAATAAAATTGTCACAGAACTGTACACAGCAATACTGCAGAGGACAGTAACAGAATAACCAGAAAAAGATTTCCACGACTAGACCTAGAACCTAGAGACAAGGGCTCCCATTGTAACTAGGAACTATTACCAGCAAGGAGTGAGAGACAGACAACACATATATAGGAGACAAGAGCCAATGAGAGTCACAGCACAGTCAGCTTCCCATAATTACCAACTCTCTGCAGCTGTGCTGCTGCACATCCACTAGGCTCCTGACTGGCTGGAGAAGCAACAGGCTGGAGTCAGGTAACGAAGCATTCCCAAACAAGTGTGCTGCTATAAACAGTATTCAACTTCCAGGTAGCTAGGAGACAACCAGAAATGAGCCGCAGCAGAGACTCATAACATCCACAATATCCATGCCCCTAACCCAGCCTCTAGTGCCAAATATACCCCCCACCCCACAGCCTCACCACATCCTCCCCCCGCAGCCTCCCTCAGAGGAAAATGTAGGGGTCAGGCTGCCACTAGGCACAACATTATTGCCCCCCCCCCCCCCCCCCAAAAAAAAAAAAGTCATTCATTTTGTTCCCCCTCACATAATATAAAATATGTGCATCCCTAGGGTTTAAAATATTATTTGCCTCCCCCTCCCTATAGCACTATATAGTATAATGGGTCTCCCTCCTCCCCATAGTAAAGAATATAATGTGCTCCCTTCCCTGTAGAATAGACTATAATGTGTCCTCTTCTCTATAGTATAGAATATAATGTGCCCCCTATAGACTAGAATATAATGAACCCCCCTCCCTATAGAATAGATTATAATATGCCCCCCTATGGAATATAATATAATGTGCCCCCTCTATAGAATTGAATATAATGTGCCCCCTATTGAATAGAATATTCCCCCTATAGAATTGTGGGGAGGGGGCTATCGAGGAGCCCGGTCCGGGAACAGGGATGATGGTCTGAGGCCAATACTGCAAGGCAGCAGCAGCCAATAATGTGAGAAGGGGCACTGGCAGGAGGCCTCTCTTGTACCGCCTGGGGGCTAAGGCAAACAGTGGCAGTACGGATCTCCCAGGCTGAGCTCCCATCCAGCACATAGACCACCACAGAAACAAGAGACCCCAACACTGCCTCCACCTGCCAGACTGCGGCCACCACTCACAGCTGCAGACTGGAGTCTGCTAGCAGCAGCCCGCCCCCAACATCCTGAAAGACTCTTGATCTGCTGCAGCAGCATTCCATTTCACACATTACATTTGGGTAACGGCTAAATGTTATCCCTGAACTCACCCTGCCTGACATGCCGACCATAACAGTTGCCGCCCCTAGGCACGTGCTTAGTGGGAAATCCAGCACAAGCATCACCCTAACGTAGAGATGTGCACCGGAATTTTTTTTGGTTTTGGATTCGGTTCCGCGGCCGTGTTTTGGATTCGGACGCGTTTTGGCCAAAACCTCCCTTAACATTTTTTGTCGGATTCGGGTGTGTTTTGGATTCGGGTGTTTTTTTCAAAACCCCCTCAAAAACAGCTTAAATCATAGAATTTGGGGGTCATTTTGATCCTATAGTATTATTAACCTCAATAACCATAATTTCCACTCATTTCCAGTCTATTCTGAACACCTCACACCTCACAATATTATTTTTAGTCCTAAAATTTGCACCGAGGTCGCTGGATGACTAAGCTAAGCGACCCAAGTGTCTGGCACAAACACCTGGCCCATCTAGGAGTGGCACTGCAGTGTCAGATAGGATGGAACTTAAAAAAATTGGCCCCAAACAGCACATGATGCAAAGAAAAGAGAAAAAGAGGTGCACTGTGGTCGCTGGACGGTTAAGCTAAGCGACCCAAACCCTTCAATATCACAGGAATTATTTGTTCTAATCAATGGTATTATTGGTCCAAATCACTGGAAGAAAATGACAAAATCACTGGAATTAAATGGCAGTAATGTCGGGAATTATATCAAATGGCAGTACTACTGGACATATACGGAAGTGTCAGACAGGATGGCACTTAAAAAAATTGGCCCCAAACAGCACATGATGCAAAGAAATGAGAAAAAGAGGTGCACTGTGGTCGCTGGATGGCTAAGCTAAGCGACACAAACACCTCAATATCACAGGAATTATTCGTTCTAAATAATGGCATTATTGGTCCAAATCACTGGAAGAAAATGACAAAATCACAGGAATTATTCGTTCTAATCAGTGGTATTATTGGTCCAAATCACTGGAAGAAAATGACAAAATCACAGGAATTATTCGTTCTAATCAATGGTATTATTGGTCCAAATCATTGGAAGAAAATGACAAAATCACTGGAATCATTTGGCAAGATCACTGTAATTAATAATTAATTATAAATCACTGATATTAATTGGTAAAATCTCGCTATCGCCTGCCTAGTGAAGTGGAATCTAGATGGGATTTTGTACCGGGGACACAATAACTTCATCAATTGTCTAAATCCCAATGCACTATTGGCGGAAAACGGGTGCACGTCTAACATTTTACTGAGCACTGATTATACTGATCACTGATGATACTACGGAGAACTGGCACTGAGCAGCGAGAACAGCACTGGACTATTGTACTGTAGTATACTGGTCACCACAATGCAGCACTGACACTGAGCACAGATATTAAGCACTGATCAGGATACTAGAAGTGACACAGAGCAGCAAGATACAGCAATGGCCTACTGTACTGTACTACTATATACTGGTGGTCACCAAAATGCTGCACTGTACTACTATTTACTGCTCACAACAATGCAGCACAGATATGGATACTTGAAGTGACACAGAGCTGCAAGATACAGCAATGTCCTACTGTACTGTACTACTATATACTGGTGGTCACCAAAATGATGCACTGTACTACTATATAGTATATACTGGTCACACAACAATGCAGCAGATATTGAGCACTGATCAGGATACTAGAACTGAGTCTGACACAGAGCTGCAAGATACAGCAATGGCCTACTGTACTGTACTACTATAATATATACTGGTGGTCACCACAATGCAGCACACTGAGCACAGATATTTGCAGAACACTGAGCACAGATATTGAGTTTTCAGGCAGAGAACGTAGCCACGTCCTCTCCGCTCAATCTCCAATGCATGAGTGAAAATGGTGGTGACGCGCGGTTCTTTATATGGAATACGAATCTCGCGAGAATCCGACAGCGGGATGATGACGTTCGGCCTCATTCGGGTTAACCGAGCAAGGCGGGAAGATCCGAGGCTGCCTCGAGCCAGTGTAAAACATGTGAAGTTCGGGGGGGTTCGGATCTCGATGAACTGAACCCGCTCATCTCTACCCTAATGTCAACATTTCACCTGTGACCATTATGATAATGTTAACATGTCAGCATCATAATTGTCAACATCAGAGGTGGAAGTTCATACCAGGTGCCTGGATGCTAAATAGAAGGTGGTGCCCCAGTGTCCCCCCAGTGGCTTCAGCTTGCACATGTGCTGACGTCCATTAGCATGTGCAATAGCACAGTTGAGGGGGCAAAGGAGGAAGTAATGGGATCTCAATGCAGTGCCGTAACTAGGCATTTTAGCGCTGTGTGCAAGAAATGGCATTGGCGACCCCCATGCAAGATAGGGGCAGTGCACGCCGTAGGCGCACAAAAAATATATAGGGACGTGGCTTCATGGGGAAAGGGCGTGGCCACAAAATAATACCAATTCATACCACGGTGCACAGTAGTCTCCATTATTCAAATTATGCTGCACAGTAGCGCCACTACACCAGGTAGAGCCCCTTTTACACAGTACGGCAGACAGTCCCCCTTTTTACACATTACGGCAGACAGCATCCCCTTTTTTACACATTACGGCAGAAAGCGCTCCCCTTTTTACACATTACGGCAGACAGCGTCCCCTTTTTACAGATTACGGCAGACAGCATCCCTTTTTTTACACATTACGGCAGACAGCGTCCCTTTACACATTATGGCAGACAGCGTCCCCCTTTTTACACATTAAGGCAGACAGAGTCCCCTTTTTACACATTACGGCAGACAGCGTCCCCTTTTTTACACATTACGACAGACAGCGTCCCCTGTTTTACACATTACGGCAGACAGCGTCCCCCTTTTTACACATTACGCCAGACAGCGTCCCCCTTTTTACACATTACAGCAGACAGCGTCCCTTTTTATACATTACGGCAGACAGCGTCCCCCTTTTTACACATTACGGCAGACAGAGACCCCCTTTTTACACATTACGGCAGACAGCGTTCCCCTTTTTACACATTACGGCAGACAGCATCCCCCTTTGTACACATTATAGCAGACAGCGTCCCCTTTTTACACATTACGGCAGACAGCGTCCCCCTTTTTACACATTAAGGCAGACAGAGTCCCCTTTTTACACATTACGGCAGACAGCGTCTCCTTTTTACACATTACGGCAGACAGCGTCCCCTTTTTTACACATTACGGCAGACAGCGTCCCCCTTTTTACACATTACGGCAGACAGCGTCCCCCTTTTTACACATTACAGCAGACAGCGTCACCTTTTTATACATTACGGCAGACAGCGTCCCCCTTTTTACACATTACGGCAGACAGAGACCCTCTTTTTACACATTACGGCAGACAGCGTCCCCCTTTTTACACATTACGGCAGACAGCGTCCCCCTTTTTACACATTACGGCAGCCAGAATAGATAGATTAATAGATAGAGAGAAAGAGAGAGAGAGAGAGATACTTACCATCTCTCCCCGCTGGCAGTCAGGCTCCTCATGCTGGCAGATGATCAGATCCCGACCAGGGGAGGAGGAGGAGGGAGGGGGATTGGAGCCGCAGCAGCGCTATGTAATTGGTATAGGCGCCGCTGCAGCAGTCCCCTCTCCTTCCGCATTGGCTGCCCGCTGCCGCTGTGAATGCTGGGATAAAGGTACCGCATCCCAGCATTCACAGCAGTGCCGGGCAGCCAATACGGAAGGACAGGGGACTGCTGCAGCGGCGCCTCTACCAATTACATAGCGCTGCTGCAGCTCCAGTCCCCCTCCCTCCTCCTCCTTCTCCGCTGCCTCCGACGCTGCTGTTCTCCTCCCCTGCCTCCGGACCGGCTTCTCCAGCACAGCGCATACAGCAGAGGCGGCTTGTAATGGGTCTATTTGACTCATTACAAGCCGCTGGCCGTTGCGCCCTTTAGGCAACTGCGCTGTATGCCAGGCACACCTGGCACACACGTAGTTATGGCACTGTCACAATGCAATCACATTAATTCTCAGTGGTCGCTGGGATGGTCTCCATGTCCTGGTGGATCATCAATGGTACATCTGGGAGAATAAAGATTACTTATCGCCACTAATTGCAGTGTTAATGAATCTTTGTCTTTGCAAATAATAATAAATAAAGCCCTAAACGTTTTCTTTTAACTATTAGTTCACTTCCTTAAGGCAACTTCTACTCTCCTTTATTTTCCATATAAGATACAACAGCAGAGATGTAGCACACTATGGATGTTCTAACCTTGTGGTATACATCACGCTACACATCACCGGATATCACACAGATACCAATCGCATCTGAACTAACATATGCTATTGGTATTGTGAAGAACAGCTCTTTCGATAAAAGCTGTCCTTCGCGATGTGCTCTCTTCCCGGGACTTCAGGGTTTATAACCCGCAAAATATGGTAAAACCCATAAAACAGCATTTTCCCTTAGGTACATGCCGCCCTATGGGATTATTCAGGTTTCTTAGCAGCCCAAAAGCACACAAATGGGCAAAACCATGATGCACTGTAGTTGGGGCAGATATAACATGTGCATAGAGCTTTAGATTTGCGAGAGGGCAGAGCATACGGCGTCAGTATTTACTACACTAATGTCAAGGCTGCGGACGGCAGGCTCTAGTGCTCTCAGTGAGCACTGCAGGAGCCGCATTAGCACTAATTACACTGTCGCTGGAATCAGCATGATTACTTGAGAAGGGTCGGCGAGGAGTCCAGCAGCAGCTGCTCCCTGTCCCTGTGCAGAGGAGGCGGCTTCTATCAGGGTGCACTAGCAGCACTGATTACTCTTCCTGGTATCAGTGAGACGACAGCATGAGCAGGAGTCTAACTACACTGGGTGATGTCCAATAAAGTACACAGAGAAGCCGGGCACCAGTGTTGGTCATGGCAGGAAGCAGTGTGATGACATCAGCGGGGAGGAGCCAATCTGCATGCATGGAGCATGCATGGAGGAGCCAGAAACTGGAGAAAATAAAAAGGTGGATCCAGGGATCCTCAGCCGCACCAAGCAATCGAGGGACGTACATGTAACATGTAAAAAGCATGTGTAAGAGTAAGTACAGAGTAAATGTGTTAAATAGTTGCCTCTGTCACATCCACCTACCTGTCTGCTTATTGCATTACATCCACCTACCTGTCTCTCTGCCTTCATCCCTTTACCTATCTCGATGCATCATATCAACCTACTTGTCTGTCCGACTGTGTCACATCGACCTACTGCCTGTCTCTCTGCGTTACATCCACCTACCTGTCTGCTTAACTGCGTCACATTCACCTACCTGTCTGCCCGACTGCATCACATCCACCTTCCTGTCTGCATCACATCCACCTACTGCCTGTCTCTCTGCATCACATCCACCTACTGCCTGTCTCTCTGCGTCACATCCACCTGCCTGCCTGCACTACTGCTTCACATCCACCTACTGTCTCTCTCCGTCACATCCACGTACCTGTCTGCGCGACTGTGTCACATCCACCTACTGCCTGACTCTGCGTCACATCCACCTACCTGTCTGCCCAACTGCGTCACATCCACCTACTATCTCTCTCTGTCACATCCACGTACCTGTCTGCACGACTGTGTCACATCCACCTACTGCCTGACTCTCTGCGTCACATCCACCTACCTGTCTGCCCGACTGCGTCACATCCACCTACTGCCTGTCTCTCTACGTCACATCCACCTACCTGTCTGCCCGACTGTGCCACATCCACCTACTGCCTGTCTCTCTGCGTCACATCCACCTACCTGTCTGCCCGACTGCGTCACATCCACCTACTGCCTGTCTTTGTACGTCACATCCACCTACCTGTCTGCCAGACTGCATCACATCCACCTACTGCCTGACTCTCTGCGTCACATCCAGCTACCTGTCTGCCCGACTGTCACATCCACCTACTGCCTGTCTTTCTACGTCACATCCACCTACCTGTCTGCCCTGCATAAAACGGGGTATTGAGTCAAGGGACGAGGATGTAATCCTGCGTCTATACAAATCATTGTTCTTCACCGTAAGGGCAAAAAAGATTTGGAACTCCCTGCAAGAGAATATAATAATGGTGGACTCTAAATTAATTTAAAAACGGATTGGACAGTTTTCTAGCTGAAAAGGGCATCCAAGGCTATAGCATTTAATATATTGACATTATGTATATAGAAGTGATAATATAGTCTTCAATATGTGCGAAACCATTATTTTGGCTGGTGCATTATAATATGCACTGCTTAATACGGATACAGGTTGAACCCGAGGGCATTTTGCCTCTTTTCAACCTCACTAACTATGTAACTATGTAACCTTCACCTACCTGTCTGCTTAACTGCGTCACCTCCACCTACCTATATTTTTATTACTAGTCCACAGAAAGAACGGTTTACACGCGCTAAAATGGGTTGTGTATTGTGGTTACCTCCACCTACCTGTCTGCCTGACTGTCACATTCACCCACCTTTCTGCCCGACTGCGTCACATCCACCTTTCTGTCTGCGTCACATCCGCCTACTGCCTGTCTCTCTGCATCACATCCACGACTGCCCGTCTCTCTGCGCCACTTCCACCTATCTGTCTGCCCAACTGTGTTTCACACCCACCTACCTGTTTTTCCCAACTGTCACATTCACCTACCCGTCTGCCTGGCTGTGCCACATCCACTACATGTCTGCCTGCCTGTGTCATATCAATCTACATGCCTTACTGCATCACATACATCTACTCGTCTGCCAGTTTTCATAGGTTTTACCACAGTTTCATATGTACTTACCTTCATCCGCTGCGCAGGATAACTCCAGCTTTTGCTGGCATTGCCCGATAGAAGCCTATGGGATTTCTTCCACAATGCCATATAGAGAGGGTTCCATCACGGAACCCTCCCAGCTTCCCCTGTGGCCGCTGCTGGTCTGCTCATTCGCAGATGGACTCCCAGGTCATATGCAATGAGTATCAATGTGGTAAGTGGTGGGATGTACCGCGTTCCTTTGGTACATCCCGCCCACAGTGCTTGTGAGAGGTACAGAGTGTGTGTGAGTGAGTGCCACAGACGGTACATTAAATTGGGTACAGTCCTGTTTCTGGGAAAATTGGAGAATGGATAATGTGTCCTTTGTGGGGATGGTCACACATGGTCACACCACTCCCATTAATGACCACACCTACTAGTGGTTGACCACACCCCTTAAGTGGGCCACTGCAGCTACATTTTCCTGGTGGGTCCCTAATGCCCCAGTCCGACGCTGTCTGTATATGTTCAGCCGAGGGAAGGGGTCATTTACGATGTGTGGGAGCGCGCATCGTTAACGATAATGAGTGTACACACTAGGCGATATTGGCCCTCATTCCGAGTGGTACGCTCGCTAGCTGCTTTTAGCAGCCATGCAAATGCTAAGCTGCTGCCCGCTGGGAGTGTATCTTAGCTTAGCAGAAGTGCGAACGAAAGAATCGCAGCGCTGCTACAAAAAAAGATTGTGCAGTTTCTGAGCAGCTCCAGACCTACTCCTAGCTTGCGATCACTTCAGACTATTTAGTTTCTGTTTTGACGTCATGAACACGCCCTGCGTTCGGCCAGCCACGCCTGCGTTTCCCCAGGCACACCTGCGTTTGTATCTGACACGCCTGCGTTTTTCCACACACTGCCAGAAAACGGTCAGTTACCTCCCGGAAACACCCACTTCCTGTCAATCACTCTGCGGCCAGCAGTGCAATTGAAAAGCGTCGCTAGACCTTGTGTGAAACTGCATCGGCTGTTGTGAAAGTACGTCGCACGTGCACATTGCGCCGCATGCGCAGAAGTGCCAATTTTTTGCCTGATCGCTGCGCTGCGACCGAAAACAGTTAGCGAACAACTCGGAATGACCACCATTGTGAACAATATCACTCACAAAGCCTTTCTGAGTGATATTGTTCAAAATATCGCCTAACGTGTATAGGGCTTATGTTTTGAAGAATCCATTTTACAGAAATATTGCAACTCTGGAATTTACTTCTAATGTTTTAAGATTTATGATTATGTTTTTAAATTAAATGAATAAACATGTTCTGGCTTTTCACTTCATTTTGTTGTTGTTGAGGCACATTATTTATTTGAGCTTTTGTGTGGGATGAAAAGTTACCCATAGAGTAGCACCACCTGTGTCAGTTGTTATCCTGTAACTCCTTGGTGGACCAGTGGCCAGAAAACTACAGTATAAGTGAGGCATGGGCAAACCACTGCTATAACATGAGGGAGTATATAAATCTGTTCCAAGTAGTGAATGTAAAATAGCTTCATTAGGTATTCTGATTGATCACATGTCATGTGAAATTTTATTTGTAATAGTCACATCATAAATTTGACATCAAAAACAAAAAGTCATGCAAAAAGAATTCACACTGATTATTACGGTATGTTTTATAACTAATATTAAAAATGTCAATGCATAATAAAATATGAGGGTGGTTCAATAAGTAAGGTAACAAGACCTCCGCATGTTCATTCTAATGTACCGCCAGTCCAAAGCAGGCAGACCACTGATTCCCCTCATGGCCATTACACTGCTCCTCATATCAGTCATACTGTCCCGTCATCAGTTGTAAGATGGCGTGGCTGGCGGAAACATGGTCAAACATTGACGTATGTAGTATGATCAGTTTTCTGCAACTAAAGGGCACATCAACAGCTGAAATTAATTTCCATCTTGTCGAGGTATATGGTGATAACTGATGTTGGGACAGTATGGGTGAGATTCAAATGATATATCATGCCCAATTTCCTTTTTAAAATGATCTCCGTTATTGCGCATATTGCGCCCAAAGTGATCGGGTTTAGCTGTGTAAAGGGTTGGGTGCCTCCCTACTCCAGGGGTAGCAAGCTGAAATAATGATACCACGCCCCTGAGGGCAGAAACAGAACGGGTGTGGAAAGGGGTGAAAGAAATTGAATCCCACCCTATGACTGATATGAGACAGAGGCGGATTTAGACCACATGGGGCCCTATGCAAGACAGCAATTTGGGGCCCCCCTTTCTAAAACAATCCATAGCACTACTATATAGAAGCCTAATTCATGACTGCACGCTGCGGCCGATGTTCATACAAGTGAGCGATTATTGGCAGACTGTGCATGCGCAGTGATTGCACTGTGTCAAGGTGCCTTCGAAAATCTTGCTCGCAGTGAGGTGTGTATGTGTGTGTGTTGATATCTACAGCTATTACTATGTAATAACACAGTTCAATTGTAAAGCACCCCCGAGTCAGTATATGTGAGGGGTATTAGGACAGGGGTGTATGGGCAGACAGGGGGGTATTAGGACAGGGCTGTCAGTGCTGAGAGGGGGGTATTAGGACAGATCTGTCAGTGCAGTGAGGGGGGTATTAGGACAGGGCTGTCAGTGCAGAGAGGGGGATACTAGGATAGGACTGCTACTGCATGGTTGGGGGTAATAGGAGAGGGCTGTGAGTGCAGAGAGGGGGTATTAGGATAGGGCTGTTACTGCAGGGTTGGGGGGTATTAGGAGAGGGCTGTCGGGGCAGAGAATAGGGTATTAGGATAGGGCTGTTACTGCAGGGTTGGGGGGGGGGTATTAGGACAGGGCTCTGAGTGCAGAGAGGGGGGTAGGTTAGGATAGGGCTGTGAGTTCGGAAAGGGGGGTAGGTTAGAACAGGGCTGTGAGTGCAGATGGGGGGGATTAAGAAAGGGCTGTGAGTGCAGAGAAGGGTTATCAGGGTATTTATGTGAGGTCGGGTAACATATTCACCTCCCCCAACCGGGTTTAGTATGTTATGCAGGTGCTTGGGATCCCGGCACTCAGCATACCGGCGCCGGGATCCCGACCACCGGCATATTGGCAGTGGGGTGATCGCAATAGAGACCCTTGCGGGTGCGGTGGCACGCTATGCGTGCCACACTATTTATTCTCCCTTCAGGTGTGTCGTGGACACCCAAATTGGGAGGATAGCTGTCGGTATGCTGGCTGTCGGGATTCCGTCGCTGGTATGCTGAACGTCGGGATCCCGACAGCTGTCATATCAAATGCCTCCTCCCACAACCAGCTCCAACACTGCAGTAGTATTAAAATAGAATACCAAACACTACATTACTAGAGTAGGATGGCTGGTGCTACTGGGGGGAATTGATATGTCCCGCTGCTGCAGCAGTTTCAATGCGGGAGGTACTATTGGTAGTGGCTTGTTGGGCACAGCAGGGGGTAGGGGAAGTTATACTGCTCGCGGCTGCAGCAGCAGCACCAGCATGGGGGTATTGGTGGTGGCTAAAGTTCGGTAAAGCAGTGGGTAGATGGGGTGATACCATCTATGACTGGGGATGGTCAGCTGCATGCTCCAAGTGGGCAGGCGCAGGTCTGGCCAGAGCTTATTTTTTTGGCAAGCAGATATAAATGTTGGCGCCTCTTGATGAATTTTTTTTTTAAGTGACAGCATATGCCAAAGTAAAGGGGTGTGGTCTCACATGACAGGGAGATACTGGGTGACTGAGGCAGCAGTGACTGGGAGATAGTGGGTGACTGGGGAGGCAGTGGTGACAGGGAGATAGTGGGTGACTGGGATGGCTGGGATGACAGGTAGTGGGTGAGAGGGAGATAGTGGGTGACTGGAATGGCTGGGGTGAAAGGTAGTGGGTGACTGAGGGAGGGGTGACAGGGAGATAGTGTGTGACTGGGATGGCAGGGGTGACAGGAAGATACAGTGACTGAGGCAGGGGTGACAGGGAGATAGTGGGTGACTGGGATGGCTGGTGTGACAGGTAGTGAGTTACTGAAGGAGGGATGACAGAGATAGTGTGTGACTGGGATGGCAGGGATGACAGGAAGATAATGGGTGACTGGGATGGCTGGTGTGACAGGTAGTGAGTTACTGAAGGAGGGATGACAGAGATAGTGTGTGACTGGGATGGCAGGGATGACAGGAAGATAATGGGTGACTGAGGCAGGGGTGACGGACATAGTAGGTGATTGAGGGAGGGATGACAGGGAGATAGTGGGTGACTGGGATGGTTGGGGTGACAGGTAGTGGGTGACTGAAGCAGGGGTGACACAGAGATAGTGTGTGACTGTTATGGCAGGAGTGACAGGAAGATAGTGGGTGACTGAGGCAGGGGTGATGGAGATAGTGGAGGACTGAGGGAGAGATGACAGGGGGATAGGGTGACTGGGGCAGGGGTGACAGGGAGATAGTGGTTGATTGGGATGTCTGGGGTGACAGGTAGTGAGTTACTGAAGGAGGGGTGACATGGAGATAGTGTGTGACTGGGATGGCAGGGGGTGACAGGAAGATAGTGGGTGACTGAGGCAGCGGTCACAGAGATAGTGGGTGACTGAGGGAGGGATGACAGGGAGAAAGTGGGTGACTGGGATGACTGGGGTGACAGGTAGTGGGTGACTGAGGCAGGGGTGACAAAGAGATAGTGGGTGACTGGGATGGCACGGGTGACAGGTAGATAGTGGGTGACTGAGGCAGCAGTGATGGAGATAATGGGTGACTGTGATGGCTGGGTGACAGGTAGTGGGTGACTGAGGGAGGGGTGACAGGGAGACAGTGGGTGACTGGGATGGCTGTGTTGACATGTAGTGGGTGACTGAGGGAGGGGTGGCATGGAGATAGTGGGTGACTGTGATGGCAGGGGTGACAGGTAGTGGGTGACTGAAGCAGGGGTGACAGGGAGATAGTGTGACTGAGGCAGGGGTGACAGGGAGATATTGTGACTGAGGCAGGGGTGAAAGGGAAATAGTGGGGGTGGCAGCTGTGATGCAAACTATATAGAAATCAATACAAATGGTGAACACACATGGCGATGGCGGCAGGAGGGCACTGTAAAAGTTGACAATATATTTAAAACCAGTGCAATCATTAATGTAACTGGACGCAACTCTGATGAGAAGTGTGACACTTTACCTAAAATAAACAAGTTACAAGTGTACTGTGATCCAACCCGCAAACATTTAATAAAGAGAAAATGGGAAAACAGATACAGAATGCAGTAACAATTGATCAAACAATAAGCACAGGTATACAGAGAAATGCAAGTACAGTATAAATACACCAATAAGAACTTACTGGTAACAGACCAAATACATACACATGCTCCCCTGGATCCAGGCCAAAGTCGTCAGCAGATAACCGCAATGATTTGAGATAGGAGATCTAATGCTTATTGTGGCTTGTCCTATATTTATACAGGATTTCCAACCCCCACCGTGCAGTGGGGGATGCACTGCTACAATTGGTCAGTAAAGTATAGAGTTTCAAATCTTGATAGTCCATTGGTCCCCTTCAAAGGTATTGTCTTCAGGAATGCGACTGTTACTGTCCTCAAGGTACCACCAGACAACTAGTTTCTGTGTACCTAATTACTTATTCATATTATGTTCACATATCTGATACTTGCTAATATCTTGCGAATGCCACATGCTACAGTCTTTTCGCTACTACCGGATATTAGCTAATGAACTGATGATCATTTTGATACCAGACATGGGGAGATAATATGTCCCTGTGCTTCTATAAGCATTATTGCGCAATTGCCACATGTGTTACAATATATATAAACGGCATGTTGGGTAGATGGTGCCTATGTGTATATTATTTGTAAGTAAGAAATATTTGCTATGTGTTACAGAGTGATATTTATTAACAAATGTGTCTTCTACCATAATGTGCACAGTAACTCGCTGTTACGGTCATTCACGCCCTACCATATTACCTATGCCTATTGTATTCTAAATATCGAAATATGCAATTTGACTTTGACAGACCACCCTTTGATAGTGACCAAAACTATCACATAAAATTCATAATTCATATTTCATAATACGTATAAACAACATTTGAAAGTACCTTAGAAGAAGAAGAATTGTAGATGGGAATATATCTATTATTGTACGACCTAGTGGGATAGGTAAAGCGTGTATGTATGGGTGTGTGTTCGACGGGTATGTATCATCATGCCATAATAAGTCCCAGTTCTATAAAAAGCTTCTAAGTCTGCAAAGTATTCATTTTGTCCTTCTCATCCTGTATTAAGGGTCTGTAGATGTTCAAACAAACATACCAAGCTTTTTACAAAAGGGCATTTCTAGCTGCCCTCATCTTGTTTAGATTATTAATAAATGGGGAAGCACATTTACCAGATGATACATTTGGGGAGATGTATGTGTATGCCATTCTAACACCTTTGCACAAGACTGCCTATCCTAGTCTAATTCACTAAATCAGCAGTTATTTTATTTATCACTTGCTTCAAATATACCCAATAGGTTATAGCAATAACTTTGTTCATAAACCAATTATAATTTTGGATCACATACCGAATTGGGGGGAGCAAAACACAAAAAAAAAACAACAACACTGCTTTCTCTCCCTCTCTCATCATCATATGCATCTCATACTTATAGTAATCTGTCATTGATGACCAAATGTATACGTATTCCTCCAGCTTCATTCTTTCACTCCGCCCACCACGTTCCGCAGTTCCTATCACACCATCACAGGCTTCTGTTCTCCAATCCCGTGGTATTTTAAAAAGAAAACACAGGCGCATTCATGGGAAGCGAGCAGGCCGGAAATGTTTTTCCCCCGGTAACCACCTAAGTCCTTTGCCCACCTGCTCACCCCTATATTCAATGAACAATCAAATAGAAGTGGTACCCAAAAGACGGCCCTGTGTTTGGAAGAACAGAACTGTCAACTCTCGCTTTGTGACCCCTATACCCAGAGCTCCTGCACTTAACATAAAGAAAACTGAAGGCCCTCTGGTATGTCCAATCAGGTCAGTCCTTTGTAATGCCAGATCTATAAGAAACAAGACCGCAACAATTGCTGACCTTATTGAATCTGCAGATTTAGCCTGTATTACAGAGACCTGGCTAGATGAAAATGCAGCACCTATATTGGAGGCTGAGATCCCAACAAACTACTCTGTCATCCACAACCCAAGACTGGACCGCAGGGGTGGTGGGGTGGCTATCTGCTTCAAAAAAGAACTTAAACTTAGGGTCCACCCTCATTCGAGTGCATTGCTGCCCGGAGTTCGACAGGATTAGGTTTCAGAATACTTCTCATTTACCGGCCCCCTGGAGATGGAAAGATATTTCTATAAAAAATTGCAGACACTGTTGCTGGCCTGGTCCTGGAACATCAAAGATGGCTCATCCTCGGGGATTTCAATGCATGGGTGATTGATGAGCTCTCACGCCTTGGCCAAGACCTCCTGTGCATAATGAATGGTCTGGGCTTCACACAGGTCATTCCTTCTGCCACACATAAAAGTGATCACACTCTCGATCTTGTCTTTCAGATTGGATTAGAAGTCACTGACCTAAAAATAAACCCAGTCATCTGGTCAGACCACTACTCCATTTGGTTCTCAGTTGCAACCCCTCAAATAAAATCTCTGCCCATGGAGTTGACCAGGTATCATCCAAGGAGGGGTATGACTCCCCAGGCTCTTGCAGCAAATCTGGATCTCTCTGCTATACTGGGTGCCTGTGAAGATCCCTGTTCCCTAGTCCGTTATTATAATAGGGATGTTATGGCTGCAATTGATATTATCGCCCCTGTGCGTATAAGACCTCGTAAACCACAACGTCAAGCTCCATGGATCGACAACAGTGTTAGTGAGTTCAAGAAAATGGGGCGTAGGCTGGAAAGACGATGGAGGAAGACTAACCTAGTGGATGACAAAATAAAACTAGTAAAGCATAACGAAGAATGTCAATCGACAATCACTCGTAAGAAATCACAGTTCCTGTCAAATGAGATCACAGCAGCCAACAATAGGCCAGCTAAACTTTTCCGCACAGTGCAGATGCTTTGCAAGCCAGCATGCCTGCAGACTGATGAAACCCTCTCCCAGGCATGATGCAACGAGTTTGCAAACTTCTTTGCAGATAAAATATCCACCATCCGGGCTGGAATCTCCACAGTGCCATCAAAGGAGTGCCAAACTACAAAGCCTGCCAATATAAGCTACCTGCCTTCATGGACCAGCTTTGACCCAGTGCATGTAAAGGACACTGCTGAAATTGCTCGGATTTTGCATCCCACCACCTGTGATCTGGACCCGGCCTCAACCAAGCTTCTAATAGGTTGTATGGATATAAATGGTCCTGTCTTTGCAAAAATTGTTGAATGCTCTTTGCAGACAGTCATCTTTCCTGGACCCCTAAATGAAGCAATTGTTAGACCGCTTCTTAAAAAACCTAATTTAGATCCTGACTGCATGACCAACTACAGACCGGTATCAAACCTTCCTTTCCTAGGAAAGGTTATTGAGAAAGTGGTTGCAAATCAACTGGAAACCCGCCTGACAACCCATGATATTTATGATCCATTCCAATCAGGATTCAGGAGAATACATAGCACTGAAACAGCCCTGGTGTGTGTGTTAAATGATCTTCTGATGGCAAGAGACAGAGGTGACTGTTCAATATTAATCCTTCTGGATCTGTCGGCAGCATTTGATACCGTGGACCATGGGCTTCTGATTGAGCGATTGATACATTTCTGTGGTCTGGATGGCACAGTCCTAAGCTGGTTCAAATCATTTCTCACAGGCAGGTCACAGAGAGTATCGTCTGGATTATACTCATCACCCCCAGTGCCATTGCCATGTGGTGTCCCACAAGGTTCTATACTATCCCCCATGCTTTTTGCAGTATACATGCTTCCATTGGGCAAAATAATCAGGTGCCATGGCCTGGTCTACCACTGCTATGCAGATGATACACAACTGTACTTGTCCTTTGCTCCGGGCACTGATAACCCAATAGCAACCCTAAATGGCTGTCTAGCTGAGCTACAGGAGTGGATGAGTGGCAGTTGGCTGCGACTGAACCCGGATAAAACAGAGGTCCTTATGATATAACCGCAACATCAAAGGACAAGACCGCAGCATAGCCAACCAACTGGACTTACACTCGGGGATTCAGAATTACAGACCAGTGATCGTGTGCGGAATCTTGGTGTTGTCCTGGATGGTGGCTTGACACTTAAACATCAGATATCAGCCACAATCAAATCCTCATTCTTTCACCTGAGGAGCATAGCCAGAATCAAGCACTTAATTCCCTCAGATGATCTGCCAAAAGTCATACATGCATTTGTATCATCTCAATTAGACTACTGTAATGCCCTCTACCTTGGTCTCCCAGCAAAATAATTGCACCACTTACAGCTGGTGCAAAACACAGCTGCCAGGCTGCTAACCAACCAGCCCCATTCTAGCCACATAACACCCATCCTCTACTCCCTTCACTGGCTGCCTGTAAGATGGCAAATCATCTTCAAGATTGGCTTACTGAGTTTCAAAGCATTACATGACCAGGGCCCAAGGTACCTGAAGCAGCTTCTGACCCCATACTGCCCCACTCGATTACTGCGATCTGTAGATGAAGGACTTTTAGCAGTACCTAGAATCTCCCGTAATTCATCCGGGGGTCAAGCTTTTAGTCATGCGGCTCCGACTCTATGGAACTCACTTCCCCACGCAGTACGAGAGGCCCCAACTATAGAATCCTTTAAAAGTAGACTCAAGACTTTCCTGTTTACTCAAGCATTTCCATAATGTCCCTTTTAGTATCTTCATGCTTCTGTATTTTATGAAAATGTACTTCATTATTTTCTGTACTATATTATGCTATGTATCTGTTAGGCGCCTTGAATCCTATTGGAGAAAGAGCGCTATATAAATAAAATTATTATTATTATTATTATTATTATTATTATTATGTGTGTATAATGTTCCTCCATCGGCTATATGTATTATTAACTGGAGATTACAGAAAAGAGGGTAAGACAACCTATATATACAGTCAGCGGGTATGTAAGGCCCATGGATAAGACGTGGGAGTGCATCGAACCTATAAAGGATGTTTAGGAAGTCCAAATCCAGGTGTTGTTGAGACGACGATCAATGGTGCAGAGAGGGGGAAGAAAACAGTGCATAAAAATATTGGCATTTACATGGTATCCCTTATCTGATCACTGTTTCCACTTCAGGGTTATAAACTAGGTCTTCTTCCACAGTACTGCTTCTCCTTAAGCTCATTAAATTTGTGCATCTTCCAGTCTCTCACGCCTACTTTTACTCTGGTTTATCACCCGAACATATTTAATCACCAAACCGATAATGATGACACCACAGAGACACAGGAGGAGCTTCCCTATGCTGGATATCATTTCCTGAGCCCATTCTTCTAAACCAGAAAACCATTTAAGCGGATTCAACCAGGATGTCCATCCCACAATCTTCTCGCCCACGGCCGATAAAGTAAGATTGTGCCACCTCCTAAACTCCCATTTGAGTTGTAGGATCTCGTACATTTTGTGGTCTATCACCTCCCTTGGGTCCTCAGTACTATTTGTGATATCTGTGCAACATTTGACTCCAAATTGTGTTGCCAAACATTACACAATGGGGGTAATTCCAAGTTGATCGCAGCAGGAAATTTTTTAGCAGTTGGGCAAAACCATGGGGGTCATTCCGAGTTGTTCGCTCGCAAGCGGATTTTAGCAGATTTGCTCATGCTAAGCCGCCGCCTACTGGGAGTGAATCTTAGCATCTTAAAATTGCGAACGATGTATTCGCAATATTGCGATTACACACCTCGTAGCAGTTTCTGAGTAGCTCCAGACTTACTCGGCATCTGCGATCATTTCACTGCTTGTCGTTCCTGGTTTGACGTCACAAACACACCCAGCGTTCGCCCAGACACTCCCCCGTTTCTCCGGCCACTCCTGCGTTTTTTCCGGAAACGGTACCGTTTTTCCCCACACACCCATAAAACGGCCTGTTTCCGCCCAGTAACACCCATTTCCTGTCAATCACATTACGATCGCCAGAACGATGAAAATGCCGTGAGTAAAATTCCTAAGTGCATAGCAAATTTACTTGGCGCAGTCGCATTGCGGACATTGCGCATGCGCATTAAGCTGAAAATCGCTGCGATGCGAAGATTTTTACCGAGCGAACAACTCGGAATGACCCCCTATGTGCACTGCAGGGGGGGGGGGGGCAGATATAACATTTGCAGAGAGAGTTAGATTTGGGTGGGTTATTTTGTTTCTGTGCAGGGTAAATACTGGCTGCTTTATTTTTACACTGCAGTTTAGATTGCAGATTGAATTCACCACACCCAAATCTATCTCTCTCTGCACATGTTATATCTGCCTCCCCTGCAGTGCACATGGTTTTGCCCAACTGTTAAAAAATTTCCTGCTAAAAAATTTCCTGCTGCGATCAACTTGGAATTACCCCTCATATCCGCTAGTTACATCTATTACATAATTCAGAACCATGCGGTGCTGCACCAGTTCTTTCTTATATTCCTGTAACTCCCTGCACGTATATCTGAAGGTGTCATCATACATTTCAGTTACGTTATCAATCAAATTTCACCAAAGCTTGGATGTACTTATAATTTACAATTCCTCTGTAAGTTCAAGTTATATCTAATGCCATCAGAATCTGAATCCTCGTGGATTCTTGGATCAAATTAGATGCCATCGGTTCTTCTCCATCTATATAATTTCTCTTATGAATGTATTTGAATTGGGTGTGAGTGTAAGGAGAAAGAATACTTTTGTGAAATTTACCATTTTGTCATGCATAAGGGTCATTACCTCTGGCAGTATCCTGCCAAGGTAGCATAACCCTTCGGAGTTCAGAGAGAGCCACTTGTACACTTTTCTACTACAGATAAAATAGATGTTATTTGGGAGTACATAGGGAACAGAGTGAATCATCATGTCACACAAATTTCTGACAAAGGACCCTGTCCCTATGTCTTTCATTTGGGTATAACAAGTTTATCGCTTTATGATTTTCATACAATAGTTTTCTACCATTATCTTGATTATACTGTCTTGTATACTTATACTAGAGATGAGCGCCTGAAATTTTTCGGGTTTTGTGTTTTGGTTTTGGGTTCGGTTCCGCGGCCGTGTTTTGGGTTCGAACGCGTTTTGGCAAAACCTCACCGAATTTTTTTTGTCGGATTCGGGTGTGTTTTGGATTCGGGTGTTTTTTTCCAAAAACACTAAAAAACAGCTTAAATCATAGAATTTGGGGGTCATTTTGATCCCAAAGTATTATTAACCTCAAAAACCATAATTTACACTCATTTTCAGTCTATTCTGAATACCTCACACCTCACAATATTATTTTTAGTCCTAAAATTTGCACCGAGGTCGCTGTGTGAGTAAGATAAGCGACCCTAGTGGCCGACACAAACACCGGGCCCATCTAGGAGTGGCACTGCAGTGTCACGCAGGATGTCCCTTCCAAAAAACCCTCCCCAAACAGCACATGACGCAAAGAAAAAAAGAGGCGCAATGAGGTAGCTGTGTGAGTAAGATTAGCGACCCTAGTGGCCGACACAAACACCGGGCCCATCTAGGAGTGGCACTGCAGTGTCACGCAGGATGGCCCTTCCAAAAAACCCTCCCCAAACAGCACATGACGCAAAGAAAAAAAGAGGCGCAATGAGGTAGCTGACTGTGTGAGTAAGATTAGCGACCCTAGTGGCCGACACAAACACCGGGCACATCTAGGAGTGGCACTGCAGTGTCACGCAGGATGTCCCTTCCAAAAAACCCTCCCCAAACAGCACATGACGCAAAGAAAAAAAGAGGCGCAATGAGGTAGCTGTGTGAGTAAGATTAGCGACCCTAGTGGCCGACACAAACACCGGGCCCATCTAGGAGTGGCACTGCAGTGTCACGCAGGATGTCCCTTCCAAAAAACCCTCCCCAATCAGCACATGATGCAAAGAAAAAGAAAAGAAAAAAGAGGTGCAAGATGGAATTATCCTTGGGCCCTCCCACCCACCCTTATGTTGTATAAACAAAACAGGACATGCACACTTTAACCAACCCATCATTTCAGTGACAGGGTCTGCCACACGACTGTGACTGATATGACGGGTTGGTTTGGACCCCCCCCAAAAAAGAAGCAATTAATCTCTCCTTGCACAAACTGGCTCTACAGAGGCAAGATGTCCACCTCATCTTCACCCTCCGATATATCACCGTGTACATCCCCCTCCTCACAGATTATCAATTCGTCCCCACTGGAATCCACCATCTCAGCTCCCTGTGTACTTTGTGGAGGCAATTGCTGCTGGTCAATGTCTCCGCGGAGGAATTGATTATAATTCATTTTAATGAACATCATCTTCTCCACATTTTCTGGATGTAACCTCGTACGCCGATTGCTGACAAGGTGAGCGGCGGCACTAAACACTCTTTCGGAGTACACACTTGTGGGAGGGCAACTTAGGTAGAATAAAGCCAGTTTGTGCAAGGGCCTCCAAATTGCCTCTTTTTCCTGCCAGTATAAGTACGGACTGTGTGACGTGCCTACTTGGATGCGGTCACTCATATAATCCTCCACCATTCTATCAATGTTGAGAGAATCATATGCAGTGACAGTAGACGACATGTCCGTAATCGTTGTCAGGTCCTTCAGTCCGGACCAGATGTCAGCATCAGCAGTCGCTCCAGACTGCCCTGCATCACCGCCAGCGGGTGGGCTCGGAATTCTGAGCCTTTTCCTCGCACCCCCAGTTGCGGGAGAATGTGAAGGAGGAGATGTTGACAGGTCGCGTTCCGCTTGACTTGACAATTTTGTCACCAGCAGGTCTTTCAACCCCAGCAGACCTGTGTCTGCCGGAAAGAGAGATCCAAGGTAGGCTTTAAATCTAGGATCGAGCACGGTGGCCAAAATGTAGTGCTCTGATTTCAACAGATTGACCACCCGTGAATCCTTGTTAAGCGAATTAAGGGCTGCATCCACAAGTCCCACATGCCTAGCGGAATCGCTCCGTGTTAGCTCCTTCTTCAATGCCTCCAGCTTCTTCTGCAAAAGCCTGATGAGGGGAATGACCTGACTCAGGCTGGCAGTGTCTGAACTGACTTCACGTGTGGCAAGTTCAAAGGGCATCAGAACCTTGCACAACGTTGAAATCATTCTCCACTGCACTTGAGACAGGTGCATTCCATCTCCTATATCGTGCTCAATTGTATAGGCTTGAATGGCCTTTTGCTGCTCCTCCAACCTCTGAAGCATATAGAGGGTTGAATTCCACCTCGTTACCACTTCTTGCTTCAGATGATGGCAGGGCAGGTTCAGTAGTTTTTGGTGGTGCTCCAGTCTTCTGTACGTGGTGCCTGTACGCCGAAAGTGTCCCGCAATTTTTCTGGCCACCGACAGCATCTCTTGCACGCCCCTGTCGTTTTTTAAAAAATTCTGCACCACCAAATTCAAGGTATGTGCAAAACATGGGACGTGCTGGAATTTGCCCATATTTAATGCACACACAATATTGCTGGCGTTGTCCGATGCCACAAATCCACAGGAGAGTCCAATTGGGGTAAGCCATTCCGCGATGATCTTCCTCAGTTGCCGTAAGAGGTTTTCAGCTGTGTGCGTATTCTGGAAAGCGGTGATACAAAGCGTAGCCTGCCTAGGAAAGAGTTGGCGTTTGCGAGATGCTGCTACTGGTGCCGCCGCTGCTGTTCTTGCGGCGGGAGTCCATACATCTACCCAGTGGGCTGTCACAGTCATATAGTCCTGACCCTGCCCTGCTCCACTTGTCCACATGTCCGTGGTTAAGTGGACATTGGGTACAACTGCATTTTTTAGGACACTGGTGAGTCTTTTTCTGACGTCCGTGTACATTCTCGGTATCGCCTGCCTAGAGAAGTGGAACCTAGATGGTATTTGGTAACGGGGGCACACTGCCTCAATAAATTGTCTAGTTCCCTGTGAACTAACGGCGGATACCGGACGCACGTCTAACACCAACATAGTTGTCAAGGACTCAGTTATCCGCTTTGCAGTAGGATGACTGCTGTGATATTTCATCTTCCTCGCAAAGGACTGTTGAACAGTCAATTGCTTACTGGAAGTAGTACAAGTGGGCTTACGACTTCCCCTCTGGGATGACCATCGACTCCCAGCGGCAACAACAGCAGCGCCAGCAGCAGTAGGCGTTACACGCAAGGATGCATCGGAGGAATCCCAGGCAGGAGAGGACTCGTCAGACTTGCCAGTGACATGGCCTGCAGGACTATTGGCATTCCTGGGGAAGGAGGAAATTGACACTGAGGGAGTTGGTGGGGTGGTTTGCGTGAGCTTGGTTACAAGAGGAAGGGATTTACTGGTCAGTGGACTGCTTCCGCTGTCACCCAAAGTTTTTGAACTTGTCACTGACTTATTATGAATGCGCTGCAGGTGACGTATAAGGGAGGATGTTCCGAGGTGGTTAACGTCCTTACCCCTACTTATTACAGCTTGACAAAGGGAACACACGGCTTGACACCTGTTGTCCGCATTTCTGGTGAAATACCTCCACACCGAAGAGCTGATTTTTTTGGTATTTTCACCTGGCATGTCAACGGCCATATTCCTCCCACGGACAACAGGTGTCTCCCCGGGTGCCTGACTTAAACAAACCACCTCACCATCAGAATCCTCCTGGTCAATTTCCTCCCCAGCGCCAGCAACACCCATATCCTCCTCATCCTGGTGTACTTCAACACCGACATCTTCAATCTGACTATCAGGAACTGGACTGCGGGTGCTCCTTCCAGCACTTGCAGGGGGCGTGCAAATGGTGGAAGGCGCATGCTCTTCACGTCCAGTGTTGGGAAGGTCAGGCATCGCAAACGACACAATTGGACTCTCCTTGTGGATTTGGGATTTCAAAGAACGCACAGTTCTTTGCGGTGCTTTTGCCAGCTTGAGTCTTTTCAGTTTTCTAGCGAGAGGCTGAGTGCTTCCATCCTCATGTGAAGCTGAACCACTAGCCATGAACATAGGCCAGGGCCTCAGCCGTTCCTTGCCACTCCGTGTGGTAAATGGCATATTGGCAAGTTTACGCTTCTCCTCCGACAATTTTATTTTAGGTTTTGGAGTCCTTTTTTTTCTGATATTTGGTGTTTTGGATTTGACATGCTCTGTACTATGACATTGGGCATCGGCCTTGGCAGACGACGTTGCTGGCATTTCATCGTCTCGGCCATGACTAGTGGCAGCAGCTTCAGCACGAGGTGGAAGTGGATCTTGATCTTTCCCTAATTTTGGAACCTCAACTTTTTTGTTCTCCATATTTTATAGGCAGAACTAAAAGGCACCTCAGGTAAACAATGGAGATGGATGGATTGGATACTAGTATACAATTATGGACGGACTGCCACGGTTAGGTGGTATAAAAAAACCACGGTTAGGTGGTATATAATACAATTATGGATGGACGGACTGCCTGCCGAGTGCCGACACAGAGGTAGCCACAGCCGTGAACTACCGCACTGTACACTGGTTGATAAAGAGATAGTAGTATACTCGTAACAACTAGTATGACGACGGTATAAAGAATGAAAAAAAAACCACGGTTAGGTGGTATATATTATAATACAATTATGGTTGGACGGACTGCCTGCCGAGTGCCGACACAGAGGTAGCCACAGCCGTGAACTACCGCACTGTACACTGGTTGATAAAGAGATAGTAGTATACTCGTAACAACTAGTATGACTGACTATGACGGTATAAAGAATGAAAAAAAAACCACGGTTAGGTGGTATATATTGTAATACAATTATGGATGGACGGACTGCCTGCCGAGTTCCGACACAGAGGTAGCCACAGCCGTGAACTACCGCACTGTACACTGGTTGATAAAGAGATAGTAGTATACTCGTAACAACTAGTATGACTGACTATGACGGTATAAAGAATGAAAAAAAAAACCACGGTTAGGTGGTATATATTATAATACAATTATGGATGGACGGACTGCCTGCCGACTGCCGACACAGAGGTAGCCACAGCCGTGAACTACCGCACTGTACACTGGTTGATAAAGAGATAGTAGTATACTCGTAACAACTAGTATGACGACGGTATAAAGAATGAAAAAAAAACCACGGTTAGGTGGTATATATTATAATACAATTATGGTTGGACGGACTGCCTGCCGAGTGCCGACACAGAGGTAGCCACAGCCGTGAACTACCGCACTGTACACTGGTTGATAAAGAGATAGTAGTATACTCGTAACAACTAGTATGACTGACTATGACGGTATAAAGAATGAAAAAAAAACCACGGTTAGGTGGTATATATTGTAATACAATTATGGATGGACGGACTGCCTGCCGAGTTCCGACACAGAGGTAGCCACAGCCGTGAACTACCGCACTGTACACTGGTTGATAAAGAGATAGTAGTATACTCGTAACAACTAGTATGACTGACTATGACGGTATAAAGAATGAAAAAAAAACCACGGTTAGGTGGTATATATTATAATACAATTATGGATGGACGGACTGCCTGCCGACTGCCGACACAGAGGTAGCCACAGCCGTGAACTACCGCACTGTACACTGGTTGATAAAGAGATAGTAGTATACTCGTAACAACTAGTATGACACTATGACGGTATAAAGAATGAAAAAAAAACCACGGTTAGGTGGTATATATTATAATACAATTATGGATGGACGGACTGCCTGCCGACTGCCGACACAGAGGTAGCCACAGCCGTGAACTACCGCACTGTACACTGGTTGATAAAGAGATAGTAGTATACTCGTAACAACTAGTATGACACTATGACGGTATAAAGAATGAAAAAAAAACCACGGTTAGGTGGTATATATTATAATAATACAATTATGGATGGACGGACTGCCTGCCGAGTTCCGACACAGAGGTAGCCACAGCCGTGAACTACCGCACTGTACACTGGTTGATAAAGAGATAGTAGTATACTCGTAACAACTAGTATGACACTATGACGGTATAAAGAATGAAAAAAAAACCACGGTTAGGTGGTATATATTATAATACAATTATGGATGGACGGACTGCCTGCCGACTGCCGACACAGAGGTAGCCACAGCCGTGAACTACCGCACTGTACACTGGTTGATAAAGAGATAGTAGTATACTCGTAACAACTAGTATGACTGACTATGACGGTATAAAGAATGAAAAAAAAACCACGGTTAGGTGGTATATATTATAATACAATTATGGATGGACGGACTGCCTGCCGACTGCCGACACAGAGGTAGCCACAGCCGTGAACTACCGCACTGTACACTGGTTGATAAAGAGATAGTAGTATACTCGTAACAACTAGTATGACACTATGACGGTATAAAGAATGAAAAAAAAACCACGGTTAGGTGGTATATATTATAATACAATTATGGATGGACGGACTGCCTGCCGACTGCCGACACAGAGGTAGCCACAGCCGTGAACTACCGCACTGTACACTGGTTGATAAAGAGATAGTAGTATACTCGTAACAACTAGTATGACTATGACGACGGTATAAAGAAAGAAAAAAAAATACCACGGTTAGGTGGTATATAATTATACAATTATGGATGGACGGACTGCCTGCCGAGTGCCGACTGCCGACACAGAGGTAGCCACAGCCGTGAACTACCGCACTGTACTGTGTCTGCTGCTAATATAGACTGGTTGATAAAGAGATAGTATACAACAATATACTACTATACTGGTGGTCAGGCACTGGTCACCACTAGTCACACTGGCAGTGGCACTCCTGCAGCAAAAGTGTGCACTGTTTAATTTTAAATTAATATAATATTATGTACTCCTGGCTCCTGCTATAACAACCTGCAGTGCTCCCCAGTCTCCCCCACAATTATTATAAGCTTTTATACATTGATGTGCAGCACACTGGGCTGAGCTGAGTGCACACAGACTGAGTCACACTGTGTGACTGCTGTGTATCGTTTTTTTCAGGCAGAGAACGGATATAGCAGAGAACGGATATATTAAATAAAAGTTAACTTAACAACAACTGCACTGGTCACTGTGGTAAACTCTGTCTGCACAATCTCTCTCTCTCTCTCTCTCTCTCTTCTAATCTATTCTAATGGAGAGGACGCCAGCCACGTCCTCTCCCTATCAATCTCAATGCACGTGTGAAAATGGCGGCGACGCGCGGCTCCTTATATAGAATCCGAGTCTCGCGAGAATCCGACAGCGTCATGATGACGTTCGGGCGCGCTCGGGTTAACCGAGCAAGGCGGGAAGATCCGAGTCGCTCGGACCCGTGAAAAAAAAAGTGAAGTTCGTGCGGGTTCGGATTCAAAGAAACCGAACCCGCTCATCTCTAACTTATACCTGTAGTGTTTTCCACTACCGATGATCCCTCTTACTGTTTCTGTACTGAGAGGCTCTCTATCAGCTCAATGTGAGTAGATCATTGTCTGATTGTTCCATATTATCTCCCAATTTCCTTATTTCTGGGAATCTGAGAAATCTAAACATATCAGGGATTTATCTACATGGTACTGGTGGAGTTTTAGCCAAGGGGACTTAGTTAAATTATATTTTCAATACACAGGTCTCCCTCCCATCATTTCAAATACCTCAGATAACTTTAGTGGGTATGGGACTAAGCCTACATTATTTTGTCCTTGAGGTACCTGTGAGCACACCCAACATTCTGTTTGGTTTAAGAACTTACCCACTAGTGAGTGGTAATCACTCAAAGGATATCTGTCAAATTCTGCCTTATAGACTGACATCTTTGGATGCACTCATCTTCAATTATAGGGTCACAATACTTACAAATACAGTATTCCTCAGACAATAACCCCTCACATTGTCTCCGAACTTCATAATTTCCAGACCTATTACTCACTCCTGCTTTGAGCAAAGTATCAGACCATGCCTGGGATTCTATCAAGTCATCACCATTTCCTGAAGAGCCTGTCCCAGGCCCCCACTCAATTCTTTCCGAACCTACGCAAAAATAAACAGTCCTGAAAAAAATAAAGGAAAAAAAAAATAGGAAAAGAAAAATGTTGACTGATGACGATCTTTCATCTCTCAACCAAAAGTACTGTATGACCACTTAATACACTCAGGGGGATAAATGTCCACTGTTATCACCTCTCAGTTCTCCCAGAATAGGTTCTCTAGTGATATCTCCTCCATTTCACTTCTTTCCCGAGCTCCTTCCGGGTTACTGGCTTTCTTGCAATGCGACAAATGGACCCAAGTCTCTCTCTCTCTACTACCTTCAATGAAGTGGTGCTGGTCAACAAAACTTGGTATGGTCCCTCCCAATGGTCTATCAAACAACCTGAGTGTAAAAATCTTTGAATCATCACATAGACAAGTTCAACATCATGGCAGTCTGAACTTGGCATATCTGGAATCTGTTCTCTCAAGTGCTTATTCATTTTTATGAGGTATTGAACTGTCACCTCATTGTTGCATTTCAAATCATCCTGAGTGTCTATCATCACATGATGTTGCCTTCCAAAGAAAATTTCAAAGGGTGATAAATTGACAGGAGCCCTGGAAGTAGTCCTGATGCTATACAACACTAGTGGCAGTGCCTCTGGTCACAGTAGTCCAGTTTCAGTCATCACTTTGCTCAATTTTTTCTTGCTAGAACTATTCACTCTAGCCAACTTTGCACTGGCTATCAATCCCCAGGAGTTTGCACATGACCTGAAAGACCTCTCCCATGAAGTGGGTACCCCTATCACTTTCAATAATCCTAGGGATACCATATCTACATTCAAATTCTTGAACTATCTTCTTGGCAGTGAAGACAGCGGTGTTAGAGGCAGCTGGGAATGCCTCTACCCATTTGTAAAACATATCAATATAAACTAACACATATTTCAAATTTCTACAGGGTGGTAGCTGTATAAAGTCAATTTATATTACCTGAAAAGGACCGTCTGTAGGAGGGATATGGGATGGCACTGTTGGTACTGCATTACCAATGTTCTTCCTCAGGCAAGTAAGACATGACATGGCTTTCCTGCTTGCCTGAAAAGAGAATCCTGGAGTACTCCAGTAGGCTGTCACTAGTCTGCACATTCCTTCCTTGCCCAGGTGAGTCAGACCGTGTGCTGCTTCAGCTAGGCTAGGGAGATATGCTTTGGGAGACACTGGCTTATCTTGTCCATCTCTCCAGAGTATGGATGACTCTTGACCATATCCCTTTGCCTTCCAGACCGCCTTTTCCTGTGGGGAAAACAAATTTTGCATTTTGCGATTTAATTTCTTGGTGTTCGAAGGTGGGTCCATTTATACGGTACACCTCTATAGAAGGGAAAAAGATACTGGCTGTCAGGGTGAAGTGGGACAGAAAAGAAAGCAGAACAGAGGTCAATTACAGTAAAGTGGGTAGACTGAGGAGGAATTTGCATTAGGATGACAGTTGGATTAGGCACTACTATGAATTGTCTCTCAACTACTTTGTTTACACCCCTTAAATCCTGCACTAGCCTGAAGTCCCTCCCCCCACTTTTCTTTACTGGAAAGATGGGACTATTGGCTGTGCTGGAAGTTCTGATTAGAATTCCCTGTTGGAGCAGCCTTTCAATTTCAGGATACACCCCTAATTCCACTTCTGGCTTCAGGGGGTACTGTGGTATTCTTGGAGCTATCTTTTAATTGGATTAGTATGGGTGCTACATTCACCATTAATCCAGCGTCCTGTCCATCTTTGGTCCAAAGGGAACCCGGTATTTGCGAGATCATTTCCTCTACCTGAGATGGATGCGAACCTAGAACGGGCGAATGCAACTTTAGTCTTTGAGGAGTGTCCAACATGTCCTGTCTAAGTCAGAAAAAGAAGACAATACAAACTACACACATATTGGCACTTCTCGGTGGTAGCGTAAGGACGCAATTGACGTGTATGGATGCACCATGCTTCTTTACCGTACATCATGCATACAGTCGCACGGCATGCGTGTTGCAGCGTGGTGAGTGTATATACGGTAAAAGGTGCAATCACTGAGAAATGCCATAAAGATGCACACAAACACATATTCAACACATAAATTACACATAGACAGAACATGTTTAGCACCAGACATGTATTATATGGTATTTATATAATAGAGTGTAAAACCAGATATATATTATTGGGATGGAACAAGTTAATTATATCATGCTTAATGTCAAAATGATCAGGGGAATGTGTGGATTAATTTGATAGTTATGTGTAAATTGTAGCATATTGTAACAATTAGTTATGAACAAATGTATGAAATATAAAGTCACACTCTATGAGAGCAAAAGACTTGCATCTTGAAACTGGACATTGCTTGCATATGAACTGACCATTAACACACAATGAATGAGAAACCTTCCTCTCCTGGACCAATGGAAGGAGACCAAAACCAACAACCAGTTAACTCCCACTGTTTGATATAGGCAGTTTTGTATGCATAGTTAGTCAGTTGCTGTTGCATTTGCTGTGGGGAAGATATGCTGAGTCTATATATGGAGGAAATGTTCTATGGGAAAGGGTGATGTATGCTGGCTGTAACTGATTCTTATGTAACTGTAACTCTGTAACCATATCTTATATTTATTTATGTTACACTGAATGATATACTGTGTATATGTTATTTTTTATGCATAACTTTTAATATCAAATACATATATACCTCTGAGCATTGGACCTCAGTATACCGTGTGTGTGTACTTGCTTTCTCTTAAGGGACATAATGCTGTGACGTTCAGCACACTATTATTGTATATGGTAATAAGATGCACCTTGCATCCGCAGTATATATTAACGCTGGCATTGAAATGTTTATTTAAAGAAATGGAATTTCACAGTTGGGTGCTCGCCCGGGATATCACGTACTTAATGATGCGCAGTACAGATGCGCTGTGGTGTACCGACTAAGGGTGGGTGCATATTATGTCGATCAACCACATCTGTTTTTTTGCGTTATCAGTAAGGCACTGATATGAATCAAGGGACAATAGATTTCTTTGTTGCCTGTGACTGTGACAAAAACGCACAATATTAGAAATATTACAGCATACTCTTTATTGTTGCTAACGAGGTTCAATAAGTTATATTGTGTTTGATTCAGATTGGATTGTTTATCTGTTAAGTAAATTTAAAGAGCGTTTAAAAGTTGGTGCATGCGTCTAATTCGCATAGTACGTATATAGCTTGGTTAGCACACTGCATCCTATTCGCATAGTGCTAACACAGGCCTGAAGTAACAAAGCTTCATTCATGTTGAAAAAGCAGCGTGTGGAAACTTTGTTACCATACAGTGGGAATTGTCCATCAGGGCGACTTCCGGTGCTTGTATAATTTGGGATTTATTTGTGACAAGGGAGAGTGTGTATTCTGGCCACTTGGCATAAACACCATTTTGTGTCCAAGCACATGGCTTGGAGGGGGGGAGGAGCAGTGGCCATTTTAGGTCTAATGTAGTACTGCACAATCTGCATTGGTCTTAAGCCCACCTAGCTAACAGCTGACTCAGCTGTTCCTGATAGCCATTGTTAAACAGTCTGTAACCTTTGTCACAAGTGAACAATATATATGTACAAATCCATCACCATTTAAAACCTACCAGTGAATTTAACTAACCCATGCCATAGTCAATTATAAATAGTGTTTCAATTAGGCCTAGTGAGATTACTAGTGAGATAAATACTTAGCTTGATGTAAAAATTACACACAGATGAGAGTTTTTCCATGATTTGTTTTAGACTTGGAAGATACTGAGTGTATAAGATGAGCCCTCTGCTTGTTCCAAGAACTAGATAATTGCAATGTGAATTAACTTGTTCAACTACTCTGGAACAGCATGCATGTGAACATCTGTTGAGATGCAAATTAGGCTGCTGTGGAAACTACATTCATTCAGTATATGTGTATAAAAATATATGCTGTGTGAGGGTTTCATAGAGTATAATAAATAATGTGTATTTGTATATATATGTTATTATTATATAAAATATGTATATTTATATCATTATAGGTTCTGAAAGATAGCTATCCAATCTGAATCATAACATTTAAATTATTGTCAATAGCCATATTGAATTGAAGTGTAATACCTCTAGGGGGATGTTATCAATCACTGAGAAATGATTCCTTTTTCTGTACAGAAAATATTGTGAATTCATGTGGGTTGAAAGTAAGTGTTAGTGGATTGAACCCCAGAATTCGGGATCCCGTAGGTTGACACTCAGCAAGGAGAAGCTGCACTGGCATGGTGGCTTGCAACCACACGTTAGTATAGACAGGTGTGGAGTTAGCCCATTTATAAAACACTCCAGGTGATGGAGACATAGGCTACTGTAAAAAATAAAATTGCCTTCATAATCGTAAGGCACACAAATAACAAGTATTTGTGAGTCGTGCGATTTGACCGCATCTCTACTTATGTGATACGTGCCGCAACATGATACGGTTTTTGTATCATTTTGCGCAAATAGCGTCATCATATGCACTGTTTAAAGAGTTAAGAACTTCACTGATCTCCCGGGAAGATTCTTCGTGGACATTCATTGGATGGTGTGGTGACACTTCCCACATGGAATTCCAGTGGATAGAAACCCAAAAGTAGCAGGCCTGTAACCTCCACTGAAAAAGGCAGGGTATTAATTTATTGCTGTTAATACTCTATACATCCATGCTAAGGGGTCTGGTAGGGTCCTCACTGGGTACGCGGGGTGACCATTACTGGAGTGGACCGTGGTACTGTCCAGAGGAGACAGAGCAGGTGAAAAGCGCTAAGAGGAGTTTTCACCATCGTCTTGCATTGGCCACTTAGTGCTTGTGTTTAAAAAGTCCACAATGAGAGCTAAGTGTGCATGCAAGAGGCATTCAGGAGCCAGAGTTCAGGCTGAGAAGCAGGGGTCGAATGGGTCTGCTGGTTATGTGTAAGGACAGGTGTCACGATCCGGGTATCTGGACGCCATTACCTGCCGTTTAGGTGTCTTCTGAGACTGGCCCAGCGTTCCAAATCCGGATCTCATCTGTGTCAACACTCTGCACATCCCTCCTGTCATTCTGAGACACTACCACAGCGGCGCCATGTTTGAATCCAACATGGCGTCTCCCGTCCTCCGCGGCCTCCGCCGCCGTTACTGTGTTATTGCTGCGGGTTCTCAGAGTAATTTATCATGCCTCCCACAGTCTCCGCTGTCCTTCATGTGTCCCAGCATGTAACTGTTATATAGCGTCTCCTGCCCTCCGCGGCCGGTGCCGCCATTATCACTATGGCCCTCATTCCGAGTTGATCGGTCGCAAGGCGAATTTAGCAGAGTTACACACGCTAAGCCGCCGCCTACTGGGAGTGAATCTTAGCTTCTTAAAATTGCGACCGATGTATTCGCAATAATGCGATTACTAACTACTTAGCAGTTTCAGAGTAGCTCCAGACTTACTCTGCCTGTGCGATCATTTCAGTGCTTGTCGTTCCTGGTTGACGTCACAAACACACCCAGCGTTCGCCCAGGCACTCCCACCGTTTCTCCGGCCACTCCTGCGTTTTTTCCGGAAACGGTAGCGTTTTCAGCCACACGCCCCTGAAACGCCGTGTTTCCGCCCAGTAACACCCATTTCCTGTCAATCACATTACGTTCGCCGGAGCGAAGAAAAAGCCGTGAGTAAAAATACTTTCTTCATAGTAAAGTTACTTGGCGCAGTCGCAGTGCGAACATTGCGCATGCGTACTAAGCGGATTTTCACTGCGATGCGATGAAAAATACCGAGCGAACAACTCGGAATGAGGGCCTATGTTTGCACATATCATTCCAAACCAGGTTTTCCCTCCAGGTTCCAGCATGGGCGCAGCCATGTTGGATTTGATCACATGCTCCAATTCCTCCAATCCACCATCTCTGGAATCTGCATAATTGCCTAGCCAATGCCTGCATAGCAGCAGGTATAAGTATCCTGTGTCTAGGCCAGATAGATGTCAGTGCTTTGAATGTCATACCTTGTTCCAGTCTCTCTCTCCTGTGGTTTGTTTCTCCAGGTTCCAGCTCCTGTCTCCAGCATCCACAAAGAGACCCGCACCTGCTTTCCATCCTGTGGTGCAGCCTGACTTTGCAATCCTCTGTGACTGATCCAGCTTTCAGCTATTACCTCGTTTGCTTCCAGCTTCCAAGCTTGCAGCTATTAACCCATCTGTTTCCAGCAACCTGCTTCCAACAGAATTCAACCTCCTTAAAGAGCTGGTGTTCTCCCAGCGGATTTCTACTTACCAGCAGTATCCACTACCACCGGTAACCACTCTTCATTTCATCTGTTTCCACGCACCCTAGCATCTTTCAGTTTTAACTCCGTGTCTCCACCCAGGGCCGGATCTTGCCCTTGTGGCGCCCCGGGCAAAAATGGGGGCGTGGCTTCATATGGGGGCGTGGTCAGTTACGCCCCCATTTGTGCCCCCTGTAGCGCAGCTGAAAAAAAAATGAAAAATAAAATAAAAGTATACTTACAATCCCCGCTCCTGATTCCAGACCTCCTCCTCCGCCGGCGCCGCTCTTCTCCTGGACTCGGATGGTTGTGTCTGTCCTCGGATCTATGGGAGAGACGTCATTACGTCTCTCCCATAGCACAGCATAGACACTAGAGGTCAATTATGACCCCTAGTGTCTCTGCCACTATGCTGTGCGGTGCGCGATGACGTCATCGCGCACCGCACAGCAAAGGTCCTCTCCATGAAGGGAAACTAGACACTTCGTCTAGTTTCCCTTCATGGAGAGGACCTTTGCTGTGCGGTGCGCGATGACGTCATCGCGCACCGCACAGCACAGTCCTCTCCATGAAGGGAAACTAGACACTTAGCGTCTGGTTCCCTTCAAAGCGGGGGACCAGCGGCGGGCACAGCGGGGGGCACTGCAGAGGGCACAGTGGCGGATCTTGCCATGGTGTGGCGCCCTCCGGAGGGCGCCGGCGCCCTCCGGAAGGCGGCGCCCCGGGCAAAAGTACTGCTTGCCCGTGGCAAGATCCGGTACTGTCTCCACCATCTGGCTGGTTCCGTCCAGTGACTCCTACAGTGCATTCCAGTTACCAGCATCATCTCATACACCTACTGGCATGTTCCTCGGTTATCTCCACTACTACAGCCTGGCCTGGTAAGGTTATTCTACCAAAGGACTATAACACCTGTTCTGCAACCTACCAGTGCTCTGTGATACCTTTTATGGTTTAGTGATCCAGGAACTGTGTTATCTGCCACTGCTAATACTGACTGTGAACGCTGTTGTGATTATACGGAGTCTGTTTAATAAACTTTCATTTGACCTTTAACCTGCTTGTCATGGTCACACCTTCGGGTTTCCTTCCACACTTACATGTTCAGGGGTCTGATTAAACCATCTAAGTTTAACTTCATTCCAGCCCCTACAACTGAGGCTTCCTCCCGTCAGCCTAAACCCTCAGTTGTGACAGTAAGCACTGACCATATGAATCCAGCCGGAGACCAGGATCAAGCGGCTAGACCTATGCAAGAACTGGCAGCCAGACTCGAACATCAGGAGGCTGCACAAGGTCATATCATCCGCTGTCTCCAGGATCTCTCTACTCGGCTGGATGGGTGTCCACCACAGTGACTCCAGCTGTAACCCCACCCACCTTGCCCATTTCCATACCACGTCTTCATCTTCCAACGCCAGCAAAATTTGACGGATCTCCAAGGTTCTGCAGGGGATTTCTTAACCAATGCGAAATCCATTTTGAGCTTCAATCTGGCAACTTCCCCAGTGACCGTACCAAAGTTGCTTATATTATTTCTCTCCTCAGTGGCTCAGCCCTTGATTGGGCATCACCGTTATGGGAGAAGTCTGATCCCCTGCTGTCCTCCTATACTGACTTTGTAGCATCATTCAGGCGCATCTTCGACGAGCCGGGCCGGGTTTCCTCTGCTTCATCTGAGATTCTCCGTCTACGCCAGGGAACACGTACTGTGGAACAGTATCTTATACAGTTCAAAATCCTGGCATCTGAACTGGCCTGGAACGACGAGGCCCTGTATGCTGCATTCTGGCATGGCTTGTCAGAACGCATTAAAGACGAGTTAGCTACCAGAGACTTGCCTTCTAAGTTGGATGAGCTAACTATGCACGAAGGTTGATCTACGGTTCAGAGAGAGAGCAACCGAGCGAGGAAGATCATCCGTTCCTAAATCTTCTGCTCCTCCTCCTCATCAACCATCTCCATCCAAGGATGAGCCTATGCAAATTGGTCGTTCCCGTCTATCTCCCGCTGAGCGCCGAAGACGCCTCTCCGAGTCTCTATGTCTCTACTGTGCAGCTCCGTCGCACACTATCAACGCCTGTCCCAAACGTTCGGGACTCCAGATCCTAGCTCGCCAAGGAGAGGGCCGGCTAGGAGTAATGATCTCCTCTCCATCTCCTCATGATTGTAACCTCCCAGTGTCGCTCCAAATTGCTCAACGTTACAGGAACGTCATTGCCCTCCTTGATTCCGGAGCAGCTGGGAATTTCATAACCGAAGCTTATGTTAAACGGTGGTCCCTATCCACCGAGAGACTGTCCTCGTCCATCTCTTTGACTGCCGTGGATGGCAGCAAGATTTTTGACGCAGTCATTTCCTTAAGGACTCTTCCAGTTCGTCTGAGAGTGGGAGTTCTTCATTCTGAGTATATTTCTTTTCTAGTGATTCCAAGAGCCACACATCCAGTGGTTTTAGGCCTTCCATGGCTCCGTCACCACAACCCATCGATTGACTGGACGACTACGCAAATACTGGCATGGGGTCCCTCCTGTGATGAGACTTGTTTAGCCAAAGTTCTTCCTGTTTGTTCTTCCTTCCCCAGGTCATCTGATGTTCCACCTCCTCCATATCAAGACTTCACGGACGTGTTTAGTAAAGCCTCTGCTGATATCCTTCCTCCTCATAGAGAATGGGACTGCCCAATCGACCTCATTCCAGGGAAGGTTCCACCGCGAGGCCGAACTTATCCGTTGTCTCTGCCTGAGACACACTCCATGGAAGAGTACATCAAAGAGAACCTGGCGAAGGGTTTCATCCGACCATCTTCTTCTCCAGCCGGCGCAGGCTTCTTCTTCGTTAAGAAGAAAGACGGTGGTCTGCGTCCGTGCATCGACTACAGAGGTCTGAACGACATTACCGTCAAGAACCGATACCCTTTACCCCTGATTACCGAACTCTTTGATAGAGTTAGTGGTACAACCATTTTCACAAAGCAGGACTTGAGGGGTGCCTACAATCTCATCCGAATCCGTGAGGGTGACGAGTGGAAGACCGCCTTTAACACCCATGACGGACATTATGAGTACCTCGTCATGCCCTTCGGATTGAGCAACGCTCCAGCTGTCTTCCAGCACTTCGTGAATGAGATCTTCAGGGACATCTTGTACCGCCATGTCGTGGTTTATCTAGATGACATCCTCATCTTTGCTAATAATCTCAAAGATCATCGTTTCTGGGTAAAAGAGGTTCTTTCCCGTCTCCGTGTCAATCACCTCTATTGTAAATTGGAGAAGTGTGTGTTTGAAGTTAAAACTATTCCGTTTCTAGGTTACATTGTGTCCGGTTCCGGACTAGAGATGGATCCTGAGAAACTCCAAGCAATCCAGAATTGGCCTATACCCTTAACCCTCAAAGGGGTCCAGAGGTTCTTAGGGTTCGCCAATTATTATAGAAAATTTATACGAGACTTTTCCACCATTGTGGCGCCTATCACTGCATTAACCAAGAAAGGTGCTAATCCGTCCAAGTGGTCCGAGGAAGCTACGCAGGCCTTTCACCTTCTGAAGCAACGGTTCATCTCTGCACCAGTTCTGAAACAGCCCGACACCGACTCTCCTTTTATCTTAGAGGTAGATGCCTCCTCCGTTGGAGTAGGAGCAGTGTTATCCCAGAGGGCCAAAGATGGACATCTACATCCTTGCAGTTTCTTCTCCCGGAAGTTCTCCCCAGCTGAGCGCAACTATGCCATTGGTGATCAGGAGTTGCTAGCCATCAAGCTCGCTCTGGAGGAGTGGAGATACCTGTTGGAGGGAGCTTCCCATTCAATCACCATACTTACCGACCACAAAAATCTTTTATATCTCAAAGGCGCACAATGTCTGAATCCTCGTCAGGCCAGATGGGCACTTTTCTTCTCTAGGCTTGACTTTAAACTCCAGTTCTGTCCGGGTTCTCAGAATCGTAAGGCCGATGCCCTTTCCCGCTCATGGGAGCAAGAAAATGAGTCCGAGTCTGCAGACAAGCATCCTATTATTAATCCGTTGGCATTCTCCACGGTAGGGATGGACTCTACGCCTCCACCAGGGAAAAGTTTTGTTAAGCCAGTTCTAAGGAAGAAGCTCATGCATTGGGCCCATGCTTCCCGTTTTGCTGGACATACAGGCATTCAGAAAACCCTTGAATTTATTTCTAGGTCCTACTGGTGGCCAACTCTGAAGAAGGACATTATGGAATTTATTGCCTCCTGCCGAAAGTGTGCCCAACACAAAGTCTCCCGCCAGTCGCCTGCGGGGCAACTGGTTCCATTATCAGTTCCCCGTCGACCATGGACCCATTTGTCGATGGACTTTGTTTCCGATCTACCTATCTGCAACAAGTTTAATACCATCTGGGTGGTAGTTGACCGGTTCACCAAGATGGCACATTTCATCCCTCTCACCGGTCTTCCGTCAGCTTCCAAGTTGGCTCAAGTATTTATACAAGAGATCTTCCGACTTCACGGTCTTCCAGAAGAGATCATCTCGGATCGTGGAGTACAATTTGTAGCCAAATTTTGGCGAAGTTTGTGTCAAGCCCTCCAAGTCAAGTTAAAGTTTTCCACGGCTTACCATCCTCAGACCAATGGTCAAACCGAGAGGGTGAATCAGGACTTGGAGGCCTTCCTCCGTATATATGTGTCTTCCTCTCAAGATGACTGGGTTCAACTCCTTCCTTGGGCCGAGTTCAGCCACAACAATCAATACCATTCCTCATCTTCTTCTACACCATTCTTCATTAATTATGGATTCCACCCTAAAATCCCAGAATTCCAACCGCTTCCCGCAACTTCTGTTCCAGCAGTGGATGTCAACTTGCGTCAGTTTTCAAATAACTGGAGGAACGTCCGCGCAGCCCTGCTTAAAGCCTCATCCAGGTATAAGAAGTTTGCCGATAGGAAGCGTAGAGCGGTTCCTGCTCTCAAGGTGGGTGATCGTGTGTGGTTGTCCACGAAGAATTTGAGGTTGAGAGTTCCCAGCATGAAATTTGCACCTCGCTACATCGGTCCCTTCAAGATTGAACAAGTCATCAATCCTGTTGCCTACAGATTACAGTTACCACCCTTCTTGAAAATACCCAGGACATTTCATGTTTCCTTGTTGAAACCGCTGATCCTAAATCGGTTTCATTCCGCACTTCCTCCAGCTCCCAAAGTTCAGACTCAACGGGGAGTCGAGTACGAGGTGGCCAAGATTTTGGACTCACGTTTCCGTTACGGTCAGCTACAGTATCTCATTGACTGGAAAGGCTATGGTCCTGAAGAACGCTCTTGGACCAATGCCTCAGACGTCCATGCTCCTGCCTTGGTCCGAAATTTCCACTCAAAGTTTCCTTTAAAGCCTAAGAAGTGTCCTGGGGCCACTCCTAAAGGGGGGGTGCTGTCACGATCCGGGTATCTGGACGCCATTACCTGCCGTTTAGGTGTCTTCTGAGACTGGCCCAGCGTTCCAAATCTGGATCTCATCTGTGTCAACACTCTGCACATCCCTCCTGTCATTCTGAGACACTACCACAGCGGCGCCATGTTTGAATCCAACATGGCGTCTCCCGTCCTCCGCGGCCTCCGCCGCCGTTACTGTGTTATTGCTGCGGGTTCTCAGAGTAATTTATCATGCCTCCCGCAGTCTCCGCTGTCCTTCATGTGTCCCAGCATGTAACTGTTATATAGCGTCTCCTGCCCTCCGCGGCCGGTGCCGCCATTATCACTATGTTTGCACATATCATTCCAAACCAGGTTTTCCCTCCAGGTTCCAGCATGGGCGCAGCCATGTTGGATTTGATCACATGCTCCAATTCCTCCAATCCACCATCTCTGGAATCTGCATAATTGCCTAGCCAATGCCTGCATAGCAGCAGGTATAAGTATCCTGTGTCTAGGCCAGATAGATGTCAGTGCTTTGAATGTCATACCTTGTTCCAGTCTCTCTCTCCTGTGGCTTGTTTCTCCAGGTTCCAGCTCCTGTCTCCAGCATCCACAAAGAGACCCGCACCTGCTTTCCATCCTGCGGTGCAGCCTGACTTTGCAATCCTCTGTGACTGATCCAGCTTTCAGCTATTACCTCGTTTGCTTCCAGCTTCCAAGCTTGCAGCTATTAACCCATCTGTTTCCAGCAACCTGCTTCCAACAGAATTCAACCTCCTTAAAGAGCTGGTGTTCTCCCAGCGGATTTCTACTTACCAGCAGTATCCACTACCACCGGTAACCACTCTTCATTTCATCTGTTTCCACGCACCCTAGCATCTTTCAGTTTTAACTCCGTGTCTCCACCATCTGGCTGGTTCCGTCCAGTGACTCCTACAGTGCATTCCAGTTACCAGCATCATCTCATACACCTACTGGCATGTTCCTCGGTTATCTCCACTATTACAGCCTGGCCTGGTAAGGTTATTCTACCAAAGGACTATAACACCTGTTCTGCAACCTACCAGTGCTCTGTAATACCTTTTATGGTTTAGTGATCCAGGAACTGTATTATCTGCCACTGCTAATACTGACTGTGAACGCTGTTGTGATTATACGGAGTCTGTTTAATAAACTTTCATTTGACCTTTAACCTGCTTGTCATGGTCACACCTTCGGGTTACCTTCCACACATACATGTCCAGGGGTCTGATTAAACCATCTAAGTTTAACTTCATTCCAGCCCCTACAACTGAGGCTTCCTCCCGTCAGCCTAAACCCTCAGTTGTGACAACAGGGGCCAAAAGAGTCTGCTGGTTATGTGTAAGGACAGGGGCCGAAAGGGTCCGCTGGTATAGGAAGTACGTTTCGGTGGAAGTCTGCTAGATGGGGTGATCAATAAGTTGTTTCTCACCCGGAATTCTAGTGGAACAAAACCCAAGTAACATTGAGAGGAAGTATGTTCCTTACATGGAGGCTTTTTTTTGTAATGATTGGGTAAAAATGATGATGAATGAGTGATCGGTGGTTTTGATTCTGAGGTATTGCAGGTAGTATGAAAACAAATATGTTTAACCAAAGTCATATAAGATAAGAACGAAAACATAATAGCTGTTTGAATTCATAGCAACAATAAGAAAAAAAGGGGAAAGCAAGTACACCGCCATATTTGGATGTGGAAGCAGTTACAGCCAGTATGCAAACTATAGAAAATAAAAATATGAATGTAACCTATAATATGTACTAATGAATGTCAAAAGTGTTATTCAGGAGGAGATGGTGACCCAACTCTGGTTTCAGCCATTTCTCATGCACTCAGAGGAGTAATATCCAACAGGTAAAAGAGGAGCTGTAGCCTGCAGGGGTAGTGGCTGAGACCAGTGGAACTGGTAAGTATGGTGCCATTCAAGTACATACATAGTAAGACCGAAAAAAAAAAATCAGGAAAGTAACAACACAAATGGAGAATATCCTGTCTGCACATTAGTATTTCCCAGTAGGAAAGCGGACAGAGAAGGGGTAACCACCAGGTTACTTCTTTTTAACTACACATAAGAAGTTTTCATTTCTAGGAAGTAGGTCATTGAGATGAGGGCAGCTAGGAATACCCTTGTCTAGAAAAGCTCGGTAAATGTTTGATGGACCATGTACAGACCCTTAATACGGGATGAGAAGGATTTAATGAATACTTCGTATGACCTAGAAGCTTTTTTGTAGTACTAGAAAATTCTCTGTTAGGAAAAGATCACTGGTAAACACTAATTTGGCAAATGGGAGTAAGGAGAGAAGTGCAACATTACCCTTTGACAAACCCTGCAGAAGTTACGATTGGGCCTCTATGATGCTAAACCCTTTTCTTTTCTCCTGGCAGCAGTGGCTCCTGACTAACTTACTCAACAGAGATTTTGTTGTGTAAATTTAAATTTGAAATACATATATTGTACTCCCGCTCAGGAAGTACAAGGTATGTTAGATACTCCTCAAAGACTAATGTTGCATTCCACTGTTCTAGATTCATGTTCACCACAGGTAGAGGAAAGTATCTCACAGATACCGGGTTCCCTATGAACTTAGGATGGACAGGACACTGAATTGATGGCTGAGGTAGTCCCAGTAGTGACACAGCAAGCACAAGATTTAAGGGGGGTAGACCAAGTATTTAAGAATCAATTCCCCAAAGTGCCCAATCCAGCTGTCATTTTAATAAAATCCTCTCCACCTCTACTAACTTTACTGTCACCAATCTATATTGTTTTCTTTACTGTTTCTTCTTCATCTTTGCATTCACAAAGGGGGTACAATACATGGACACAACTCTCCCAAGGTTTCATTGACAGCCTGAGTATTTTCTCCCAGGCATAGCATAGCTGCTTACTATTCTTTCAACTCGATAGGAGATCGGTATTATTATGAATTTATTACTGTGCTCCGATACATGTGTGTCTTCACTGGCGGATACTAAAAAACTTTGGTTTCATCTTTTCCAGACAGGACACAAGGTCTCAAAGGATAAACTGCAGTTGTGTAGGACACGGGTCAAATACTTAGGATGTAGTGCTGGTACATGATTTGACAGGTCATGCACCACATGCCGTATCGGTCCTTCAAAATTCTGCCCGAACCCGGTATGTCTAATCAGCACGAGGGAGCTGTCACTGATGACACCAGTATATTACTGCATGTGCTTTGTAATGCACAAAGGGTGGAGGATGAGAATATTGGTGAAGGAAAATTTTGTATGGACACTGATATGCATGATTGTATGGAATATCTGAATCAGACTTTTACTACGAGACCAGACATAAGTGACAGCCCGTTAGGGAACGCAGACCTGATTTTTTTTCTTCTAGACTGACGGTAGTTACCACAGACAGACAAACATGTCACAGGATATTCTGCTGTAGATGACTGAGGTATTATAGAAGCTGAAGCCTTTCGGCAGACCGCATGCAGCACTGGTTGCTGAGCTGGTCTCACTGACCAGGGCATGCGAGTTGGCAGAAGATACGTCAGCTAATATATATACTGACTCTAGAGATGTTTTTGGAGTGATGCTCATGGTACTCTACAGTAAATACACAACAATTAAATTGAGATGCAGATTTGTGTTCCCTACAGGAGAAGGAGGTCTGGAAGGTGAAGGGGTATGGTCAGGAGTCCTCAGGACTCTGGAGAGATGGACAAGGTAAGCCAGTAGACCCCAGGGCATATCTCCCAAGCCTAGCTGAGGCGGCACATGGTCTGACTCACCTAGGGTAAGGAAGGTATGGGCTAATTGGTAAGAGCTTACTGGCGTGTACCAGGGTTCTCTTCTCAGGCAAGCAGGAAAGCAATGTCCTGTCTTACTTGCATGAGGAAGAACATTTGGTAAGGTAGTACCAACAGAGCCATCCCATATTCCTCCTGCAGACAGACCTTTTCAGGTAATACAAATCAACTTCGTACAGTTAACACCCTGTAGGAATTTGAACTATGTATTGATGTGCACTGATGTTTTCTCAAACTAGGTAGAGGCATTCCCTGCTGCTGCAAATACTGCTGTGTTTACTGCAAAGAAAATTGTGCAGGAATTTGTGTGTGGATATGGTACCCCTAGGATTTGGAGCAAAGTGATAGCTGAAACTGGACTATTGTGGTCAAAGACACTGCCACTAGTGTTATGTAGCATCGGAACCACTCCCAGATCCCCACTTAATGAATCACCATCTTTGAAATTTTTTTTTTGGAAGACAACCTCATGTCATGATCGATCCGCACCATGATCTGAAATACACCAATGAGGTGATAGTACAGTACTTTATCGAGATGAGCCAGCATTTGAGAACTTAGCAAAAGAACTTGAAACTGTTGATTCCTGGTATGTCAACTCCTAACTGTCTTGATTGTGAACCAAGAGACTGTGTGATTATTCTTATGCTCAGGTTGCCTAATAGACAGGTGGGAAGGTACGTACCAAGTTTTGTTGACAGCATGATTCCAGTGAAAGTAACAGAGAGAGAGAGACTTGGGTCCACGATTCCCATCACAAGAAAGTCGTTAGTCTGGAAGGAACTCGTAAAGGGAGTGAAATAGCAGAAATATCACTCGAGAATCTGTTCCGTGAAGACTAAGAACACTACCTGAGCGTACTAAAGGATTACAAAAAGAGCAGTCATAGTATTGGATTTGCTATAAGCAAGATTTGTTTTGTTCTTTCTTTTTCTTTTGACAACATTTTTTTTCCAAGACATTCTATTTTTGTGAGGTTTCCTGAGGAGTAGAGTGTGGGACTGGAACTGGTTCTGGAGAAAGGAGTGATGTCTTTATAGGATCCCAGGATCAGCCTACAGTATCACTTTGTTTAAAGCCAGAGTAAATTAAAGGTCTAGTAATTACTGAGTTCGGAGACAATGTAATAGGCTATTGTCTGAGGAATACTGTATTTTGTAGTTATTGTGACCCTATAATTGAAGATGAGTGCATCCAGAGATGCAGTCTAGCAATAAGGCAGCATTTGACAGAAATCCCTTGAGTGATTACCACTCACTAGTGGGTAAGGTCTTAAACCAAACGGAATGTCGGATGTGCTCACAGGTACATCTAAGACAAAATAATGCAGGATTAGTGCCACATTCTTTAGAGTTAGCTGAGGTACTTGAATTACACAGAGGGGGGGGGGGGATGACCGGTGGACAAGGAATATAACATAACTAGAGCCCCTAGTCTTAAGATCCACCAGTACCATAGATAAATCCCTGGTATGTTTAAATCTCACCAATTTCAGGAATTCAGGAAATTGGGAGGTAATTAGGAACAATCAGACAATGGCCTAGTCACACATAGCAGATAAAGAGCTCATTAATACCATGACTGTACAAAAGATTGGTATATGTGGAAGAAAAGTTTATGAGTGGCTCTTCCCGAACTCCGAAGGTTTATGTTATCTATGAAAGACACTACCTGAAATAATAACCCTTGTTCAATGATGAAACCGATTTCGTATACGATCCAGAAATGGAAACAATGTTCAGGGGATGATAGGAACATATACCATGAAAATTTTATATGTCACTTTCACGACTTGTTTGTGTTTTCCCCTCTACCCAGCAAAACCTCTTTCAAATCCGAACATCAGTTTACAAAGACATAGGTACATGTATGTATGCAACGATTGTTCAGATCAGACATCATAGGCTATAGCACTGTCCCAGCATACTCTATATGTTGAATATTGTCCCACATCCAAACAGTGGTCCCGCAACTGCCGAGCGCATATAGAGGATGTCTCGTCGTCTTCCCTGTCTTCCCCAACTATAGTCAATGTGTGATTTGCTAAATGAATACATACGTGTGTCTAGGTCACCAATTATTGTTTGAAATATATGAATTATGTTTAGTGTGACAGTTATTGTTTACTGTCAAAGGGTGTACTGTCGAAGTCAGAAAAAGAAGACAATACAAACTACACACATATTGGCACTTCTTGGTGGTAGCGTAAGGACGCAATTGACGTGTATGGATGCACCATGCTTCTTTACCGTACATCATGCATACAGTCGCACGGCATGCGTGTTGCAGCGTGGTGAGTGCATATATGGTAAAAGGTGCAATCACTGAGAAACGCCATAAAGATGCACACAAATACACATTCAACACATAGATTACACGTAGACAGAACATGTTTAGCACCAGACATGTATTATATGGTATTTATATAATAGAGTGTAAAACCAGATATATATGTATTATTGGGATGGGACAAGTTAATTATATCATGCTTAGTGTCAAAATGATCAGGAGAATGTGTGGATGATAGCTATGGGTAAATTGTAGCTCATTGCAACAATTAGTTATGAACAAATATATGAAATACAAAGTCACATTCTATGACAACAAAAGACTTCCTGCATCTTGAAACTGGACATTGCTTGCATATGAACTAACCAATAACACACAATGAATGAGAAACCTTCCTCTCCTGGGCCAATGGAAGGAGGCCAAAACCAACAACCTGTTAACTCCCTCTGTTTGATATAGGCAGTTTTGTATGGCATAGTTAGTTTCTGTTGCATTTGCTGTGGGGAAGATATGCTGAATCTATATATAGAGGAAATGTTCTATGGGAAAGGGTGATATACGCTGGCTGTAACTGATTCTTACGTAACTGTATCTCTGTAACCCTATCTTATATTTATTTATGTTATACTGAATGATATACTGTACATATGTTATTTTGTATGCATTACTTTTAATATCAAATACATATATATCTCTGAGCGTTGGACCTCAGTGTACTATGTGTGTGTACTTGCTTTCTCTTAAGGGACATAATGCTGTGACGTTCAGTGCACTATTATCATATATGGTAATAAGATGCACCTTGCATCCGCAGTATATATTAACGCTGCCATTGAAATGTTTATTTAAAGAAATGGAATTTCACAATCCTGTACTTCCTGAGTGAAGTTTTCTGGGGTGTCTAAAAATACACCACCAGGGGTACAACAAATCACTCATCCCATTTTACAAAGCAAATCTCTTCCAGTAAGTTTGTAGGGGTCGCTGCAGTCAGGAGAAAAGAGTGTTTGGTGTGTAGCGGACCAATAGTAACCTCTGCATGCTTAGTTAAAGGGTAATGTTGCACTGTTCCCATTACCCCCATTGCCAAAATTGTTTTCCCAGTCATTTTTCTTTTTTAAACTAATTGGAGAAGTCAATACTGATCTGGCCGCCCCTGTATCTACAAGAAAATTTTTATCTGTACCATTTATGTCAACCATCACTTGGGGTTCTTTCCTAAGATCATTAGTTAACCTAGCGGTTTGTAGGAGACAGGTGTGACCTTCTCCCTATTGACTTCCTTGGTCGTTCCTCATAGCGTTAGTTGCTATGATGTGTGTATGTATACTTGGAGACACTTGTGTCTCGCCAGTCTCCTCTGGGGGGATGTCTATGTGCTCCCCTGTTAGGTGGACCTTGGTTACTCCTATATGAATCATAATTACTTCTATGTGTGTCAAAACTCCTAGTGTTCCTATGTCCTGGGCAGTCTCTGGAATAGTGACCATCTCTCCCACACGTGTAGCATCTGATAGGTCTTTTACATGGTTCCCAGTGAATATTAAATCTGTTTTGGTCTTGTTGTGGTGTTCTCTATTGCCTGGATACTTACCATCATTAGCTTCTCATTTTGTCTATCTTTGTACTTACCTCCAGTATGTTCCTATCGTGCTCTAGTGCAGATTTCATGAGGGCATGTACATGAGGGCATGTGTTATCCCACCCCAGTTTGGTAAGGATGTTTGCACTGTTACTTTTAAACTTTTCTTTAGGCCATTCATAAGCACTGAGACAGCCACCTCCCTATGTTGCAAGTCGTCTTTGATATCAGTAATTCCTGTGTATTTAGACATTGCTAGCAAACCTCTAACAAAATAATCCACGGCCGTTTCATTGTCCCTCACCAGCGTTTCACTGCATTACTTAACTATGATTACAGGAAGTACTGTTTCAGTGCTATGAATGGCCTCATACTCACCATGTTCACTGATCTCAGCTGTCTCCTCATCCTGATGAACAGCCCCCCTTTTCCTTGTTGGGTTTGCCCCTACTGCTCGCTAATACTAATGGCATGTGAAATAGCCGAGATCAGTGCAGCTTCGTCCACATCTCCTACTCCATTTCCTTGTAACTTACTTAAGACAGGATATAAATTGCAAGGGTTAGTCTTATCACATTTTGTATTGGCTGTTACCTTCTCCCCATCCACATATGGTGGTGGTGGTGGTGGTGCAGTTGCCCTTATTGGTGTTATACTTGCATTTGCTGCATACCCCATTTCACTCTGAGCATCACCTTCATGCTGCCACAAATGTAAACAGACATTATGTCTTATCCTCAGTTTATGGGATTTTATAAGACATATTCTATTTCTTACAGTATGTAATACTTATGGGTCAAAACTACCAATTATAGGAAATTATGTTTTACCATTCTCATTCATACGTATTCATTCATTCATTCACAAAAGCCAGTATCTACCTACCATATTTCTGCATTATTATAAATATCGCTGACTCTTTTGGCCTGATATCTCCAGCAACCTAAACCTGAGTTGCAACAACGGCCATTCCACATGAACCTTTAGTTCCCATTGCAGCATTCTGCAATCCTCAAAGGTTTCCCTGAGATATGCCGGTGAGGGGTTCCTGAGCTGCCCTCACACACTCCCTCCAACTGAGGAACAACTATCAAACAAGTAAGAAGTTAGCGTAACCAGCGGAGTCGTCTATTTCGGCCACTTGTTACTAGGATGCTGGAGATAGATTGTGCGTTACAGTGTCTCACACCAGCGGAGCAGTTTGCACGACTGGTGTGATTCTTTTGACCTGTTTCTTTCACTCCTTATCTCCCCCTTAGTAGAAGCTATAACTTAGAAGAAGTTATTGTGGCCTGTATTCTCTGTTGTGAGAGGACAACAGATTTCCTCACAGTATCTCACACCAGCGGAGACGTTTGTATGACTGGTGTGGTTCTTTTGACCTGCTTTCTTTATACAAATTATGTTTGTGTTTAATACGCAATGCGAATGACAGTGTCTCACACCATCTGAGTCGTTTGTAAGACTGGTCTGGTTCTTTTGACCTAACACAATGTGGATTGACGCACAGACGTGCGGTCCGGCTATAAAACACACAGGTACTTGTTGTCTGTATGTCTTATGGCTATGGAGACATTTTGTGAAGGTACACCTCTCCTAACCCTGCCTATCAGTCCTTTGTATTGTTGTTAATCGTACCTTCTATGAATCGACCTCATCCGTAGGCTATACACAAATCAATTTAACATATGGTATAAAGCCCGTATGCCGCTGGGTCTCTCTACCCTGGTGTCACCCTTTTCTGGGTTCACTCCACACACACTTTACTTTCAACCCACACAAATTCACAATATTTTTCTGTACAGAAAATAATCACTTCCCAAAACTGGTAATGTCCCAGAGGTCTTACTATAACCTAGCAAGATGTACACTAGTAATGGCCTCTTTCAGGTTGGATTGTTATATTGCACCCTATACACTTCGCACTTATATACTTATTTTCGCGTCCGGGTTCCGATTTCCCACGGCAATTTGCACAATGCGTTTCTTATACGCTAAGGGTGTGTATACACGGTGAGATTCGGGCTATGCCCGATTCTCACCATGTGACAGGGGCCGGGTCGGCACTTAGCCAGTATCGCAAGCACATAATGAGTGTGCTTGCGATACTTGCTATGTGCGATTTTGGCTAAGTCCCGATTTTGACTATCTCTTCTATAGAGATAGCCAAAATTTACTTGCCTGCACAGTCTATTTTTTCTTTCGATGCCGACGGCGCGGGACCACGCATCGGCATCGAATCAGGATCGCAAGGTGACTGTCACCTTGCGATCTGCACTAACTTTTCTTCCGAAAAATCTCACCGTGTGTACACACCCTTACTTAACTCTATTACTCAGTACAATTACTTATGTACTTTTACTTAAAGCAACTTATATCTGTTTTTACTCAATTTAAACCGTGTTTCCTATAGTGTGCGTCAGAGGCTTGAGCTGCAAAGCGCTCAAAATATGGCGTGACCACACAGCGTATTTTAGCACTCACTGGAGTTTACTTTAGCACTCACCAAACCGTACTTTAGACCTCACCAAAGGATACTGTAGCACTTGCCAAAGCATACTTTAGCATTCGCCAAAGCATACTTTAGCACCCGCCAAAGCATACTTTAGCACTCACCAAAGTATACTTTAGCACCTGCCAAAGCATACTTTAGCACCCGCCAAAGCATACTTTAGCACTCGCCAAAGCATTTACCTTAGCGCTTGCAAAAGCATACTATAGCGCTCCCTGCAGGCACCGAGTGTCTTATTGTGAAAACACTCGCTGTTTGCAGATGAATCTCAGCTCAGCCGCGTGTTAACTGCAACCAAGTTTTGATTACAGGCTTATGATTTTACCATGGGAGAACATACGCACGGTTTTAAACTTTTAGCAAACAAACAATCCAACTTGAATTAAGCCCTAAACGATTTGCATAAACCTGTGGCAACAATACAGCAACCCACAAAAGAGAGAAGACAATAGTTGATATTTAACACAGATAATACAGTAAAACTTATTAATTGCACCCAGTACAGATAAGGAAATAAATGTTCCTTATCGTCCCTGGATTCCCTTTAGTACTTTGCCGACTTACACAAAACAGCAGACATGGTTTGTCAGCATTGGATGAAAAAAGAGAGAAAAAAAAACTAAACAATTTTGTTTACCTTAAATGACGCGTCCTCCACTCTTTGGTGACAAACCAAAGTCTGACGCTGTTTCTGCGCAAAATCAGCAAAAATATAAAGTGACGGAAGAGCCCCCAAACTGTAAAAGTTTACAATATATTTAAAACCAGTGCAATCATTAATGTAACCGGACGCAACTCTGATGAGGAGAAGAGCGACACTTTACCTTAAATAAACACGTTACAAGTGTACTGCGCTCCAACCCGCAGACATTTAATAAAGAGAAAATGGGAAAACAGATACAGAATGCAGTAACAATTGATCAAACAATAAGCACAGGTATACAGAGAAATGCAAGTACAGTATAATACACCAATAAGGACTTACAGGTAACAGACCAAATACATACGCAGGCGCCCCTGGATCCAGGCCACAGTTGTCAGCAGATAACCGCGATGATTTGAGATAGGAGATCTAATGCTTATTGTGGCTTGTCCTATATTTATACAGGATTTCCAACCCCCACCGTGCAGTGGGGGATGCACTGCTACAGTTGGTCAGTAAAGTACACAGTTTCGAATCTTGATAGTCCATTGGTCCACTTCAAAGGTATTGTCTTCAGAATGCGACTGTTACTGTCCTCAACGTCCCACCAGACAACTAGTTTCTGTGTACCTAACAGTAGCGGATCTTGCCACGTGCAAGCAGGACTTTTGCCCGGGGCGCCGCCTTCCGGAGGGCACCGCACCATGGCAAGATCCGCTACTGTGCCTCCCGCCGCTGTGCCTCCCGCTGTGACCCCCGCCGCTGTGCCCCCCCGCTGGTCCCTCGCTGTGAAGGGAACCAGATGCTACGCATCTAGTTTCCCTTCGTGGAGGGGACCTTTGCTGTGCAGTGCGCGATGACGTCATCGCGCACCGCACAGCATTGTGGCACAGACGCTAGGGGTCATAATTGACCTATAGTGTCTATGCTGATCCGAGGAGAGGAGCGGCGCCGGCGGCTGTCTGCCACGGTCTGGAATCAGGAGCGGGGATAGTAAGTATATATTTTTTTTTCTCTTCCAGCAGCGCTACAGGGGGCACAAATGGGGGCGTAACTGACCACGCCCCCATATGAAGCCACACCCCTATCATTTTGCCCGGAGCGCCACAAGGGCAAGAACCAGCCCTGGTACCTAATTACTTATTCATATTATGTTCACATATCTGATACTTGCTAATATCTTGCGAATGCCACATGCTACGGTCTTTTCACTACTACTGGATATTAGCTAAATTAGCTAATGAACTGACAATCATTTGATACCAGACATGGGGAGATAATATGTCCCTGTGTGTCTATAAGCCTTATTGCGCAATTGTCACTGTTACACATGTAATATATGTAAACGGTGTATTGGGTAGATGGTGCCTATGTGCATATTGTCTGTAAGTAAGAAATATTTGCTATGTGTTACAGTATGAAATTTATTAACAAATGCGTCTTCTACCATAATGTGCATAATAACTTGCCATTATGGTCATTCGCACCCTACCGTATTACCTATAGCATGCGTATTTGACACATGTATTTTTAGACGTGTCCATTAGTAAATGCCATAGTGTATTCTAAATATTGAAATATGCAATTTGACTTTGACAGCACACACCAAGGTGAGGGGATAGAGGGTGCCATACACACATAAGGCAGGGTGTACAGGGAGCCACACACAGTGGGTGGGGTCAGGAGAGCACAAGGTGTCTCATACACACAGGGGGGCACCGGGGGCCACACACTAGGGTGAGGGGTGGTAGATAGTGCCATACACACACATAAGGAAGGGGGCACAGTGGGCCACACACAGTGGGGTGGGGGGAGTAGGAGAGCGCAGGGCTCTCTAGTCACTCACCACTCCGTGTCCAGTTAAGCTTGGGGTATCAGCAAGGCAGGCCCGTGGACCCAGGCAGAGGCTGAAGCAGGAGGATAGGAGTCAGTCAAGGGGGACACTCCTGGAACTGTGCCAGGTAACGAGAGGCAGAGGCTGACCTCTGCTTCACCCCCCATGGTGTGGCTGCTGGAGAAGGGAGGGTGCAGGGGCTGCTGAGGAGTCGGGCAGCTCAGATCTCTGGCAGGGTGTAGTGTGACTGGGTGCAGGTGGGAGCGGCGACCCCTGAAGGCAGTCGCAAACCTGCACATACGAGTCACACCACTGCCTGCATCCTTGCTGCCCTGCCATAGCAGCCAATGGGAGCCGCTGCATAACATGTGTAGCAGTGGCGGGTGCCTGGCTATATGGATTGTGGCTGCAGTGCTGCTGATGAGCCTGGGAGGAGCATTGCTGTCAGTGGCCTTGGAGTGGGGGTGGGGGCGAGCTTTGTGTGTGGAGAATGCAGCTGCTGCAGCCGCTGCGCCCTCCACAGCTTCTACTATATCTACTACTGCTCACAACTAGTAGTGCCACTGGGCAGCAGTAGTAGATTTGCCACTAGGCAATCTGGCCCTGCACGGGACCCTTGGGACCTGCTGGGCCCTAGGCGTCTGCCTTTGTTGCCTAGCGGTAAATACACCACTGATATGAGGTGCAGTGTAATGGCCGCCAGGCCTGCTCTAGCCTAATGGGAAATTAGAATGAAATAGAGAACATTACACACCTAGAGGTTTTGTTACACTGCCTTTCTCATTGAACCACCCTCATATATATCTTTAAGAGCAAAATGAGTCAAATAAAATAAATATCATGCCCTTTCAATGCAAGGAAAATATGTTTAAAAGGTATAATAGTAACTAAAACAACGGATACTTTTTGTAAATGTGCCTATTTAAGATTTATTTACCAAAGTTAATCAACTTTGACACTTCAGGTATGATGTGTCAGATTTTACATTCAGGTTAAGCAATACAGGATTAAACAGTGCAGCCTCAGACACTCAATCCAAACTACTGAAAGGTTAACTTCATTTCCTTTCAGTAGGAGAACGAATTGACAGAATAGGAGAGGAGTGGGTTAAACCTCAGCTAGTCTGGGGGCAGGACGGTAAGGCATTATGGGAGTATTATTGTTAGCCAATAGGAATGAATGTTGGGGGTAGGTGGAATGGGTTCTTAAGCCTGAGAAAGGGGCTGGGTCAGCCTCTTCTGCTTTTGTCGTGGTGAGGGTAAGTGCTCTTCCCCCCTTTGTCTCCTTGCTGTGCTGCTTGCACATTGTGAAATATTAGGTTGCTGCTGCTGTGGCAGTGTGCTTTATACTGTGCCTCCTCTGTCTCCATTACCTGGGATTAACTTGCATACCCTCCAACATTTTACACAGAAAAATAGGTACAAATCCGAAAAAGGGGCGTGGCCGCGGGTAAGGGGAGCGTGGCCACGCCCCTTTTCCTATGCTTTCAATGGAAGTTTGGAGAGCCAAAAATCGGTACAGACCATAAAAAAAAAAAAGGTACTGTACCTATTAAAAAGGTACAGTTGGAGGGTATGAACTTCTGGCCTGCCATGCCCCGTCCCCGCCGCTCCTCTGGCCCCCCTGCCCGCTATATTGATGCAGCTCCTGCTCGGGAACCGGCGTCCGGTGCCCCGGGCCAGAGCACTTTGCTCACGGCCGGGGCTTAGCCTGCTGGCGCTGCTGCGGGCGCCCGTCCATGGGCGCGTGCGGCGGCGCATGCGTCCGCCCCTTCGCCGGCTAGGCCGCGAGCGCCAGGGGGATCCCTCCGGCGCGGCGGCGGCTGGCGGGGGACAGGGCGGCGGCCGGTGGTGAACTGGATCTGGCAGCCGGCGGGGGGAGCCGGCCGGGGTGCCCGCTGGTGTGAATCCCCCGCCGGCTGCTGCGGCACGGGGACGCGTGCGCGCGCGTTCCCTGCACCCTCCATTGCTGAGAGTCACTGGCGGCTCCCAAGAGAATGAGGGGACTGCTTGTAGGGATGGGGCCAGTGGCTCTTCCACTTGCCGTCCCTTAAGCCAGGCGATTTCTGAGTTGCTGGTGCGTGCGCGCGCCCGTGGGGCTGCTGGACTCCATGGGCGCTCTACTTGCTCCAGCAGGGGGGGCTCCCGGGGGCCTTTGGTGGTGTCGGTACGGGACCAGAGGGGGGTGATGCTTGGAGGCGGGGGTCAGCAAGTTCTCCCGGTGGGGGGGGCCAGTGGGGGCCGGGGCAGCGCTGTGGCTCGTGGTGCACCGCAGGAGAGAATGGGGGTTCTTAGGGCGGCTAGCGCCGGTCCCAGGCGAGGCCGGCCTGGGCGGGTGAAGACGCGGTTGGAGCCATCCTCGTGGTTCCCGCTTCGGTCGACGCGGCCGTTCTCCCAGGTAATTCTGGCCCCGCCATGGTGCAGTTTCTACAGGCGTGTCGCAGTCTGGGCTCCGCCGCTGCGTTGCTGGGTAGCGCTACCCCATCGCCCGCAGGGGCGTCTGCTTTCATTCCCGCCGGGGGGGGGCTTCGGCTCCTGTGGCGGTTGTCCCTTCTTTTTCAGGTGCGGATCCGGATGGCGATCAGGATGAGGAGCCAGTCGTGGCCGATGTTTCGCCTTCCGTAGGCGGGCCTGCTGGTGAGTGGGATGCCGATACAGTTGCTATGTCGCTGGGGTCCTCTTCTTCCTCGTACGGCAGTACATCAAGTAGATCTTCTTCCTCTTCCTCGTCATGCCAGTCTGCGGTTAGTAGCACCGCAAAGGCTAGGAAGAGGGCTATCAAGTACGCGCGGCGTGAGGTGTGGCACCGGGATAAACGGTCTCGGAAGAGTAATAGTAGTTCCCGTCGGGAAAGGAGGAGGCGTAATTTGCCGGGCGTGGTTCGCTGCGAGTGCACGGCAGTCTTGTGAGGGTTGCGTGAGAGTTGCAGGAGGAAGATTAGACGGGGGGAATACGTCAACCTTTTTACTTTGACGGAGGACACCAAGAGGGAAGGTAAGGAAGCGCTTGCGAAGGGCGGTATTGGGGCGGAGGCCTTCCGCACGTATGACAACTGGTTGGCAGGTTTCTGTGTCTTCGCGGCGTGCTACTTGGAGGATCGCAATGATGAACACATGAACGTCATCAGGTATATCCACCTCGTGCATGACATGCAGCGTCAGTCTAAGGACGATTCATGGCTGCATTATGACAAGCAATTTCGTCAGAAGCAGGATTGCCTGCACATCATTGACTTTGGATGCAAAGATGTGCAGGTATGGCTTCGGGTCACGCGAGCGCAGGATATGAAGATGGTGACTAAGGGGGCGGCTGTGGCGCGGGCCGCGGCGGCGAGTCAGTTTCGGCCCTGCAGGGGAAGTGTTTCGCGTTCAACAATTCCACGTGCCCCCTCGGGCAACGGTGTTGTTTTCGCCACCTTTGCTTACGATGTAACGGATCCCACCCTGCTTCCCATTGCTTCCGCGGGGGGGGGGCAACCGGGTGCCAGGGCGGCCGCGGGCCCAGCCGGAAAAACAGCTGGGGGGCTTGCCGCTAGTTAGGGCGCCGACCCCAGTTCGTTTGGGGGCCATGCTAAAATGGTCGGGGTGGTACCCAAACACAGACGACGCAAAATTTCTGCGGGAGGGTTTTGCGTCGGGTTTTCGTTTACCAGTGGTGGGGGGAGGTTTTGGTTCGGGCCGCCAGGAACCTGCAGTCTGCTCGGGATTTCCCCGACGTGCTTCGGAAAAGGTTGAGCAGGAGGTTCGCCTGGGGAGAATGGCGGGCCCCTTTGCGCTGCCGCCTCTCGAGGATTTGATTATTTCCCCAGTGGGGGTCGTGCCCAAAAAGGCTCCGGGTAAGTTCCGGGTCATTCAACATTTGTCTTATCCATCTGGGTCCTCGGTGAACGATGCAATTTCGCCGGAATATTGTTCGGTGGTGTATCAGTCCTTTGAGGATGCTTTGGACATGGTTCGGGGCTGTGGCCCCAGGGCCCTCATGGCTAAACTGGATGTTGAATCGGCTTTTCGCTTGCTCCCCTTTGCACCCGGAGTCATTTCGATTCATGGGTTTCCGCGTCGGGGAGGAATACTTTGTAGACAAGTGCCTGCCTATGGGGTGTTCCGTTTTGTGTGAATTTTTCGAAAAGTTCAGCCTTTTTACATTGGTGTGTGGAGTTTTCTTGCGGAGGTAGCAGGATTGCACATTACCTGGATGATTTTTTGTGCGTGGGGCCCGCGGGTTCTCCTCGCTGTGGTTTCCGGCTGTTTTTGCTGCGTGCCTTGTTGGGGCATTTTGGCGTCCCTGTGGCCGAGGATAAGACGGAGGGGTCCTCTCCTGTTTGTCCTTTTTAGGTATCGAGATCGATACGGTCGCGGGGGCTTGCCGGCTTCCTCAGGACAAGGTTACGAAGCTTCGTGAGTCCATTGCGCAGTGCTCAGAGCGGCGTAAGGTGACGTTGCGGGATGCTCAATCCCTCCTAGGCCTGTTGAACTTTGCCTGTAGGGTGATTCCCATGGGCCGGGTTTTTTGTCGGAAGTTGGAGCGGTCCACGGCTGGGGTGTCCAGGCCGCACCATTTTGTCCGTTTCTCGGCTGAGATTAGGCGGGACCTCGCTATGTGGGTTTCGTTTCTGGCGGATTTCAATGGTGTGCTGATCTGGATGGCCCCGCTCATTGACAGTTTCGACCTGCAGTTGTTTACGGATGCGGCGGGCTCGTCGGGGTTCGGTTGTTACTTAGACGGGGCTTGGTGCGCGGCCTCATGGCCCGAGTCTTGGTCGCGGGAGGGGCTGACCGGCGACCTGTTGTCGCTGGAGATTTTTCCCATCATGGTGGCCTTGGAGGTTTGGGGAGAGCGCCTTCGCGATCGCAGTATTCTCTTCCGCTGCGATAACTTAGGGGTCATGCATGCGGTTAACAACCAAAGAGCTAAGGCCCTCAGGGTGTTGTCGCGACTCGTGCTGACTTGTATGCGCAGCAATATTCTGTTTAGGGCTCAACACGTCCCTCGGGGTTGATAATTGGATCGCCGATGCATTGTCCAGGGGGCAGTGGGATAGGTTCCGTTTGCTGGCCCCGGAGGCTGATTCGGCAGGTTTGCCCTGCCTTTCTAATGTTTGGCAGGTCATCATGGCGGATTGGAAGGGCTAGCAGAGCTGTCTTTGGCTCCGTCCACTCTCGCTGGATACCGTCGGGCCTGGAAGGAGTGGGAAGACTTTTCCCGTGACCAAGGGCCTAGAGGTACGAGGGGTCAGAGCTTGTTTCTAGACTTCGTTTGGCAACTCTTCGTAACGGGGAGATCGAGGGCCGTGGTGTCTCGATACCTCGCCGGGATATCCTTTTATTCTAAATTAAAGGGTATGCCGGATTTTACGAAGGGTTTCCTGCTGGCGAAGGCGCTTAGAGGTTGGGCGCGCTCGGCACCGGTCCCTCCTGATGGTCGGTGCCCTATTGATGCGTCCCTGCTTTCTTCCCTCTTGGTGGCGGGGGTGGCGGACTCCCGTTTTGAAGCGCTCCTGTTTCAGCTGGCTTTTTCCATGGCTTTCCATGGCGCGTTCAGGGTTTCTGAGTTGGTTGCGGCTTCTAAGAAGTCCGAGGCGATGATGCGGCGCGCGGATGTTGTCGTGGGTGGGGGGTCCGTGCTGTGCAGGCTGCGCCGCTCCTAATCTGATCATATGGGTAGAGGTCATTGGATCTCTTTGGCACCATCGGATGGTGAGGACTGTTGTCCAATGGCGTTGGCTAGTCGGTATGCGGAGGTCAGGCCCTTGTCTGAGGGGTCTTGGCTGCTACATTACAAGGGGTCGCCATTGACGAAGTACCAATTTACATGGATGATGCGGCGCTGCCTGTCCAGTTTGGGCCTCTCCCCTCGGGACTTTAGTTCACATTCCTTTAGAATCGGGGCCGCCACTTCCGCAGCATCTGCAGGGCGCGCTATGGACGAAATTAAGGCTTTGGGCTGCTGGAAGTCGGCGGCTTATAAGCGTTACATTCGGCCCGCTGTTGCGTAAGCGAGTTTGTTGCTACTAACATGTTGTTCGTTTACTGCGTTATGTGTTTCATTTCAGTGTGTTTGTGCTGTTTTGTCCTCCCTACTCGGATGGCTAGCTACTCGCCACTGCTGGCAGTGGGGGTCTGGAGTGCTTCGCAATTTTTTGCCTGAACTGACGAACTAATTTGGTTTAATTCATTCAATTCGGCTAATTGGCATCTAATTACAAGTTCCTCAGCAGGTTTTTACGTTTCACCTCCAGCCGAGTTATTCTGTGTTCCCCCCAACCCCCCCCCCTCCCAGCTCTAACCTCCCCCCCCCTTTTTTTTGTTATTTTGTTTTTTCCTTTTGTATCTTTCTGTTGCTTCGATTGGCCTGAAGCTTGTTCAAGAGAAAAGTTATAGTCCTCTATTCAAATTTTTTTCTTTTTGGCAGATCCTCGTTCTGATAGTTGGTTCCTGTTCTGGGCTGGGTTTGGTTTTACCTCACATATTCACATTTGTTTATCTGATTTTTCCCCCTTTAGGTTGGCGGGTGGATGTGTGTGATGTGTGGGTGATTGGCCATTCCTATGTTTATTGGGCAGCCAAATTTTTGGCTACGGAAGGGGCTCCTTGCTTTGTGGGCTCGGATGATGTGCGGTGGATAGGTGTGCGTGGTATGCTTTGGCATGACCTGAAAGCGAAGCTTATGGAGCAGGTTCGGCGGTTTGGCATCCCCAAACTGTTGGTGATTCACTTAGGAGGGAACGACCTAGGTAGGAGGAAGGCAGTGAATCTTCGATTGCCCATTATTCAGGATCTGCAAGTGATTTCTGACGCTTGGCCAGGCTGTAGGCTTATCTGGTCTTGTATGGTGCCGCGGTTGTGTTGGCGTGGAGTGGTGGATGGTCGAGCGATCGATGTGGCTCGCCGGAAGGTGAATGCCGCAGTGGCTAAGTTTGTGGTGGCCCATGGCGGTGCTGTGGTTTGGCATCTGCGGATCAAGTTTCGGCACTTCTACTTGTTTAGACCGGATGGTGTGCACTTGACAGGACAGGGACTATCTATATTTTTGGAGGATCTGTTTTCGGTGGTTGGTTCGGTAAGTTAGGGGTATGGTGGCGGTGCGTAGTTCTGTAGAACAGAACTTCGCTGTTGGCGGGAAAGAACAGCAAGTTAATATTTGTTGGATTAAAGAGTGAATTGGAGGTCATTTGGTTGTTGATTTTAGGTGCGCTCTCCTTCGCTGACTGGTTTTACATCTGCTGGACCGCCTTCACGGGTGGCAGCCTCATCACCTTCACGGGTGGGTAGTCAGGATGGAGGTTGAGCGGATACCTATTTGTGTGTTGGAAGGTTTACGTAAGTTCTGTTTTATAAGATAGTTATCTATGGGATAGGGTTGTTTAGCCGTTCTTTCTGGCCACCATACTTTAGTTTAATTATTCACAGTTAAGTCTCCGTGTCTTTATTTATTATAGTTTAGTGTTAATATGTTATGGTTTATGTTACGGACAATCCTCAGACTATATGAGGTTTATAGCAGCCAACTCAGAACAGGAGAGTGTACAGTACATATTACCTTACTGGCTACTTTTCTGTGTATTTGTCTTTATTAATGCCAGCATGCTTTCATGACATGTCAGTATGCAACAGGAACACAGAGACAGTTACTACTTAATGTCAAGAAGTCTTAAAAAGTAAAATTTTACTTTTTGTCATGGCATATTTGCCAATATTGTGGAATACATTTCTATTATAGTAAATTGAAGTGCAATATATTCCACTTTTTATAGCAGAATGACACTGGTTACTGTGTACAGGGGCCAGGTACTCGGAGGGGTGTGTGGCCATTGCAGGGAGGTGTGGCCAGACCCCCTCCTTGGGAAGTATGTTATAAAAAGGCTGCAAATCGGGAGTGCACCAGGTGAGGAGCAGGGGGCGGTGGGAACGATCGCTCACCCTCCTCACATCATGTGGGGAGAGAGATTAAACTGCTGCAGCAGCTGCCTCTCTTCAGCACAGCACACAGCAGCGTGTGTGCTGGGCTGTGGAGAGAGGCTGCTGCTGCAGCAGCTGTGTCCTCTCTCTGCCCACTGCTACTGTCTACAGCAGGGAAGGGTGGGGAGAGCAGCGGGCCCTGGGCCCCTCCAACAGGTTCGGATAAAGATATTCTGTCCCCCATCTTGGTGCCACTGACTAGGTAGAAGGGCTAATCGTTGTTTGTGGTAGTAGCGGTGGCCAGATACACACTTAAGTTGATAGAAGATGGATGAACATTGAAGAATATCTTCAGGATTTTTCAGAGGAAAAGCACTTTAGTAACATAACATACTGTACAATAATATAATGTAAAATACAGGTTGAGCATCCCTTATCCAAAATGCTTGGGACCAGAGGTATTTTGGATATCGGATTATTCCGTATTTTGGAATAATTGCATACCATAATGAGATATCATGGTGATGGGGCCTAAATCTAAGTACAGAATGCATTTATGTTACATATACACCTTATACACACAGCCTGAAGGTCATTTTAGCCAATATTTTTTAGAACTTTGTGCATTAAACAAAGTGTGTCTACATTCACACAATTCATTTATGTTTCATATACACCTTATGCACACAGCCTGAAGGTCATTTAATACAATATTTTTAATAACTTTGTGTATTAAACAAAGTTTGTGTACATAGAGCCATCAGAAAACAAAGGTTTCACTATCTCAGTCTCACTCAAAAAAGTCTGTATTTCGGAATATTTGGATATGGGATACTCAACCTGTATATTCTTATATTTGGTCAGTTAACAGATGTGTCCTCATACACCTTTTCTTTAAAAATGCCAAATAGCCCCATTTGGGAGGCCATGGACATTGCGAAAGTATGACCAAGCTTATTTGTTTCTTAAAATTTGCATCTTACTCACACCACTAAAGTGACAAAACTGCATTGCAAGTGTGACACTCTGAGATGGATATCCAATTAACTTGGATTAATGGGGATATATGTGGCTATATAGAGACCATCACCCATATACTGGAGACAACTTGGGTGAGACACCTCAATCTTCCCTAAAAGGATCCCTCACTTCTCACTAGCCAGCACAGTGCAGCTGAAAGGGTTAACAGCTTACCCTTGCCTAGGTTGCTAGGCAATGTCAGCAACCAAAGGACAGCAACATGTGGAGCACTAGGACCCAGGTGCAGACCTGCAGAGCAGGAGGAATCAAAGCTGCTGATTGGGTGGTGCAGAGTGGGAAGAGTAGGACACTGGGTTACCTCCTGAGGTGATTGCTGAGGAGTCTCCTGAGATGACAGGGAGAGAGACGCTGTGAGGAGTGATGCTCTGAGGTAACAATGTGGAGAGTGATGCTGCACTGAGGTGATGCTGAGGAGACACGCTGTGGTGAGCAGAGCCGCTGCTGAGGAGAGCCACCGGATAAGCCAGAGCCACTGAAGCTTCACTGCAGCAAGGGGAGATCAGCACCAGGGACAGTCCAACTGGTAGAGAGCTGGGGACCCACCGTGCACTGCCACCACTGACAGGTATTTACCCCAGCCAGCACACTCCAACAAGTGACATTATACAACACTGAGCAGGATTTAGAGGAGGGAGAGAAAGATTGCTTTGATCCCTGTAGTGCAGTGAGACTTCTGAGTGCTTCAGCCAGTAAAAGTTGCAGTCTAAACCCAAGTTAACTGCAAGTTTCCTCATGAGAGTGAGTTAGGCACACTAAAGACACCCTCAGTTAAAGAGGGACTTGCCTTTCTTCAGGCAAGATCCTAACTATAGAGCTAGAGACACTCAGCAAAGAGATCTTCTACAGTACAGCACACAAAGTACAGGAGGCTTGCTGATATAAGGAACTGTGCTCTGCTAACTTAACCTGCTTCCTCATTTCTGCAATTACCTGAGTGTCTGCATGTTTGACCCCGCATTGCTTTATTACTTCACCTTTGCTTGGTATTTAACTAAAGACTGCTACAGTGCTTATTTGTAGGCGGAGCTGTGTCATGAGCTGCATTTCCCTATAGACTACCAAATTCTGTCAGCTGGCTTTTGTGAAACACATTTCCCTGCAATATTTTACCTCGTGCACTGGAATGGAACCCTGCTGCCTGCATTGCCAGATTTGCCTCAATCTTGTTCTGCTTAGAAACTGCTCTTGCTAACATTTTCAGCTTATGCATGCTTCCCTTTATTGACTGAACACTGTTAGGAATCCACATGCCTACTTTCACTGAACTGCTGACCCTATGATGTATATTTGCTGTCTGGGCATTTCAGAACTGGGCTATTGTCTGTGATATATCAGCTGACTTCAGGTTCGCTATAAACTGAGTGTATGCTCAGGTAAAAGAAGATTATAGGTACAACTAGGGTTAGACCGCCCAGTGTGAGCATAATGGAAGATTGCAGAGCTACCAGTTTAGTAATGCTTATATACATGGTATACTGATTTGTTTGATTATAAGGTGACCTAGTCTTACTGTTCATGACAGTACCATACCTCTTTATATGTATTATTTTTATTTATAGGTGAAATGATATTTGCCTTTGATCAATTGATCTCCCAGTGGCGACCAGTTGTTCATGAATAATAAATCTTTCTGTCACTGTCTTAACGCGTAGTGACCATAGTATTGGGTCCTCTGGGGCTGGGGTTCCTCATTCCTCTGCCTAGGGTTCTAGCAGAGAGGTCCAGTTAGAGAGGTGACTCCAGGTAAAGAATCCAGGTACATCCTACTGCACCTGCACAACACATCCTCAGTACTTACCTGTTACACAAGCGTACACTGGGCCTAATTCAGACTGGATCACAGCAGTGGCAGTGATCACAGTCTGAATCCCTATGTGGAGTGTGGGCACACTGTGCATGCACCATCAGTGGATACAAACAGGGGCAAAAAGGGTGAACATATACTTCTCTGGGATAAATGGCCGAGTCCGGTTACCATGATGATCACCTGTGGACTGTGGCAGCACCTACACAGCCTGCCACCGCTAAGAGTCTGACTGAGTGAGAGATTACTAAGTGCAGGGAGCCAGAGCCCGGAGCAAGCAGTGTGTTACTCACTGTCTTCTCCATCGCGCCTGGCTCCCCTCCCATGTCCAGCCACTTCGGCTCTTCCTCCTCAGTGATATGATGCCCCTGCACAATGTCAAACACTGTCATACGCAGTAGGCATTTGTCGACGCCAAGAAAATGTTTAATTCAGGGGCAGGCCGGCGCCATTTTTAAAGCAGCGGAGCATGCACGGAGAGAGGAGCTAAAGCCTGTAATTGCCTCATTGTGTGTGTAGATGAGCTCTCTAGATCTGCTGTAAGTTTCATCGCTCCCTCTCTGGTGCAAATTCTATGCTCCATAAAACATCCACAATCAGAGCGCTGCTGTTTACTTGCATGTCTGAAATTGTACTGTGTGTGCAGCAATGTTCTGTGTGTGAGGCTGGAGTTACATGATCACTTTGGGGTTTTTCCACTTTGTGTGGTAATCAGCTAGGAGCTGGCTCATAGAGATGTTAATGCCTTACTGTGTCTGTTTTGGGAAGGGGAGCTGAGGGGGATGTGCTCATCCACACCAAAATCCCACTTCACCTCCTCCGCACCATGCCAACCACAGCATCATTATCCACCACACCGCAGACCACAGCAGTCTTAACACCTCCACTGCTAAATAGGTAATCTTACCCTGCTGCCTTTCTCTTTCCCTAATCCCTACTGTATGCCCTTGCTGGCCCTCTCTCTGTCACTCTCCCTGTCCCTATGTTGCTACTGTCATTTTCCCTGTCCCTCTGTCACTCTCCCTGACCCTATGTCCTTGCTGTCACTTTCCCTGTCCCTCTGTCACTCTCCCTGTCCCTATGTCCCAGCTGTCACTTTCCCTGTCCCTCTGTCACTCTCTCTATCCCGATGTCCCTGCTGTCACTTTCTTTATCTCTCTGTCACTCTCCATTTCCCTATGTCCCTGCTGTCACTCTAACCTGAATGTTGTCTCATTCCATGTCGTACAATGTGAATTTTGGCTCATTATGTGTGCTATAATATGAATTTCGGCTCATTCTGTGTGGTACAAAGTGAATTTTGGCTCATACCATGTGCTATAATGTGAATTTCGGTTCATAACGTGTGCTATAATGTGAATTTCGGCTCATACCGTGTGCTATAATGATAATTTTGGCTCATTCCGTGTGCTATAATGTTAATTTTGGCTCATTTTGTGTGCTATAATGTGAATTTAGGCTCATTCTGTGTGCTATAATGTGAACTTCTGCTCATACAGTGTGCTCTAATGTGAATTTCGGCTCATACTGTGTGGTATTCAGTCATGTGAATTTCGGCTCATACTGTGTGCTATAATGTGTACCATTGTTTTCCTATTAAATTGGAAAGATGCTTTGAAAAAGCCAAAAGAGAGAACATATAAAACATAAACATAAAAATGTGTCCACTATTGAACACAGTAGTATAGCATGTATAATATCACAGACCTGTCTCAGTTAGAAAATGTGATCATTAAGAAACACTGTTGCGCAATTTAACTTGAAACAATGACTATGAGAACAGTGTATAGTCCTCAACAATGTATAGTAATAAGTAAGTTCGGACAGATATCTCAGTTCATCAAGTCCATATATATAAATAATAATAATGAGTAATGTTCTTGTTAAATGATGTTCATGCAGAGGAAAAATAAATATGAATACTTGTTCTCTGAAACATATACGTGTGGCGTCCCACCGTATTGTTACCTGGTGAGTAATAAAAATGGAACCGATGGTCAGATTAACCACACCTCGTGTGGCTGCTGAATAGATAGAAAATATCGAGACCGCTGATCCCTGGTTAATTAACAGAGGGAAAGGTGCGAATACTGAACGCCAGACTGCGCTGGCCTGAGAGATCACCTTATGACGTTCTCACCGGAGATTCCGTCCCATAGATAGTGCTGATGATGGCCGCCAGACCGCGCTGGCCCGAAGGATCGCCTCACACCGCTCTCACCGGCGGACCCGTCCTGAGGCGAGGAGGAGTCAAGCTGGAATTAGACACCTCACGTCGACCCACCGGGTCAGATGGAAACGATGAGGCCGATGTGCTGCAGCGGAGATCGGCTTGCTGTGTCTCATAAGCACCGATCTGAGGAGGACTCCTCCTCATTGTTCCCACCTGGGACACCTGATACATGCAAAACCTCTTGTCTGACATCCAGAGGTCTGAACCGATACGTAAGCTCAGATCGGTGCTTATGAGACACAGCAAGCCGATCTCCGCTGCAGCACATCGGCCTCATCGTTTCCATCTGACCCGGTGGGTCGACGTGAGGTGTCTAATTCCAGCTTGACTCCTCCTCGCCTCAGGACGGGTCCGCCGGTGAGAGCGGTGTGAGGCGATCCTTCGGGCCAGCGCGGTCTGGCGGCCATCATCAGCACTATCTATGGGACGGAATCTCCGGTGAGAACGTCATAAGGTGATCTCTCAGGCCAGCGCAGTCTGGCGTTCAGTATTCGCACCTTTCCCTCTGTTAATTAACCAGGGATCAGCGGTCTCGATATTTTCTATCTATTCAGCAGCCACACGAGGTGTGGTTAATCTGACCATCGGTTCCATTTTTATTACTCACCAGGTAACAATACGGTGGGACGCCACACGTATATGTTTCAGAGAACAAGTATTCATATTTATTTTTCCTCTGCATGAACATCATTTAACAAGAACATTACTCATTATTATTATTTATATATATGGACTTGATGAACTGAGATATCTGTCCGAACTTACTTATTACTATACATTGTTGAGGACTATACACTGTTCTCATAGTCATTGTTTCAAGTTAAATTGCGCAACAGTGTTTCTTAATGATCACATTTTCTAACTGAGACAGGTCTGTGATATTATACATGCTATACTACTGTGTTCAATAGTGGACACATTTTTATGTTTATGTTTTATATGTTCTCTCTTTTGGCTTTTTCAAAGCATCTTTCCAATTTAATACTGTGCACAGTATATTTTAAATACAATTCTATTGTGTTATATTAAAACATTTTATGTGCATTATTGATTGGGTTGGATTGATTTGACACTCGGTGACTTATATTTGCATGTGTAATTAATTGACTAATTGTGCTATATTGTATGCTCTGTTGATCCCAGGCGCTGCTGTATCTTTTTCCTATTTCTTATATACTATTACAAACATACAGAAGTTTGTTTGCAGCAGCGAACGGGAACTAAAGAGATACGATTAAACTGGATATACATGTGCATATTTGCATGTGTATATATTTATATATATATATAAATATATTTAATTTTCCCGTAAAAATTAGCGCCTAGGTTCTTTGTTTTTTTTTTCATTGTTTTCCTATTACAGGATACAGGATCTATTAAAAGAAATGAGTATTTATATAAAGCATTTTTTCCCGCTAAAGTAAATTTATTTAACTTTTTTCTCTCTAAAAGTGGACTGGTAGCCCAAATCTGTGCTGCATGATTGTGCATGTGTGATCTACGAATGTGCAAATGCATGCAGGAATGGCGATTCGCCAGTCTGTATCACCAGTGCTCAGGGTTCTCTCCACTAACTGGCAACAATAGGAAATTTTACAAGCGAACAGGAGGGGCATTTCTAAGTGGGAGGAGCTATGATTTGGAGGGAGGAGTCATAATTCTTAAACCTCCCTCCCTAAAAGTTAAGTTTAGATCCGCCACTGGCGTGCACACCCCAGGAGCCGTAAGATGCTAAAAGCATCTCAGGTCTGTGATCGCCTCTGCCTGATTGACAGACAGAGGCTGTCATGGGGCAGGAGGGGATGTGCCAATAGCGCTAGGACGCCATTGGCAGGGTGCTCTCCGTACAATGGAGGTGTGTTCGGGACATTGCAAGGGCGGCCCGTGGCGGCTGCGTGATGTAACACTCAGCTGCTGAGTCCCAGGACACAGCAAGTAGTGCCTGCCAGTGCACAAGTGCTGCGTTGGCAGGGAGCTACTCATCAGGTATAAAACCATCTCCGCCGTGCAATGCTTTTATACCTGATGAGCACACTAATGGGCAAAACCATGTGCACTGCAGGAGGGCAGATGTAACATGTGCAGAGAAAGTTAGATTTGGTTGGGGTTTGTTCAAGCTGAAGTCTAAATTGCAGTGTAAAAATAAAGCAGTCATAATTTACCATGCACAGAATTAATATAGACCACCCAAATCTAATTTTCAGAGAGACAGTGTCCAAATGAGTCTTTAAATTACCCGACCCCAAGGCGAGGGACCGACCCTCAGAGGAGATGCATCCGTAGGCCTGTCGAAGCCAGGGTGGTGGCCTTGATATGTCAGAGAGTGTCCCCACCTCAAAATTCAAGTTAATGGAGTGGAGGTAGCTGCTCTTCTGGGCACAGGGTCACAGGTGATGATGATCCAACTTGCAGAGTTTCAGAGACACAGGGATGAATCTGAAATAGTAAGTCCACCGAATACCTGGTTACACCTATTGGCCAGTAATGGACAGCAAATTAAGTTCCGTGGATATTGGGAGGCTGACCTTACTATCTGTAAGGCTAACATGGATCAACAAGGGTGTCTGGTCACTAGAGATGAGCGGATTCGGTTTTACTCGGTTTTACTCGGTTCTCAAAACCGAATCTTATTGGCTATCCAAAACACGTGACATCCGTGAGCCAATAAGATTCGGTTTTGAGAACCGAGTAATACCGAGTAAAACCGAATCCGCTCATCTCTACTGGTCACCACTACGTACAATGAATAATTACCTCATCTTAGGGATGAACATGTTGAAGAACTGTCCGGATGCATTGGTGGAGGCTCTTAAACTGGAAATGCGATCTGCAGCCCCGATGGAGTGGAAGACTCTTCAGCAGACAGTCAGGTTGCTTGATGGGCAAAAGAGATTCACCAATACGAGGGGAGAAACTAGAAATGCGAGAATTACCGATCGCCAACACGTCATCCTACAACCAAATTCTGAGCACGTAGTGTGGTGCAAAACTCGGATCGGCCCTGGGGGGCTAGATTATGAGGCAATCCTAGAACCCTGTGACTTCGATGGACAGCAACCATTCGTGGTGGCACTAGCGCTGGCTAAAGTGACAAGTGGGAAAATACCTGTCTGGATATTAAACCAATGTAGCTATCCAGTCCGATTGTTTCAACACTGTCCGGTGGCTAGAGTAATTCTGGTAGACTTTTAAGACATCCTTAGTGAGGCTATACCCAAGATTCCCAAAGGACCGGTGACTGTACAAACCAGTATGATCACTGGTGAGGCTCCATGGTGGAGTGAAGTACAGATCGACGACCCAGATACTTCGGAGAGATGGTAGCCTCAGATTCTGCATCGACTACCGAAAAGTGAACACGGTGACGCACAAAGATGCTTAACCAATGTCCCGGATAGAGGAATTGTTGACAGCGCTTAAGACAGCTCAGTACTTCTCAACTCTTGACCTGACGAGCGGCTACTGGCAGATCCCAATGGCCCCAGAAGACAGGGAGAAGACTGCATTCATGACACCCATGGGCCTGTTCGAGTTTGACCGCATGCCATTCAGGCTTTGCAATGCTCCTGCCACCTTTCAACGAGTTATGGAGCACTGTTTGGGGCACAGGAACTTCGAGATGGTCCTGTTGTATCTTGATGATGTCATCATATTCTCGAAGTCCTAGAACGAGCACTTGAAACATCTGTAAGAAGTCTTCATCCAATTGACCAACTGTTGTCTAAAGTTAAAGCCGTCCAAGTGCCATCTTCTGAAACCAAGGGCGCAATATCTGGGCTACATAGTTAGCTCTGACGGGGTGAAGCCTGATCCCAAAAAGATACAAGTGGTGCGGGACTGGCCTGTACCCAAGACAGTGAAAGACGTCTGCAGCTTTCTTGGCTTCGTGGGATATTATCAACGGTTTATGCAACATTTTTCCAATGTGGCAGCACCACTTCATGAGTTACTATGAGGCAAATCGGGTCAAGAGAGGCGGAGTACTGCCCTGGTCACATGGGCAGAGGAGAAGCAGAATGCTTTTGAACTCTTGAAGTCTGCACTAATGGAGGCCCCACTTCTTGCATATTCAGACTATGAGAAGCCTTTCCAGGTCTATATGGTTGCCTGCCATCGGGCATTGGGAGCTGTCCTCTCCCAAATACAAGACAGACGTGAGAGAGTCATAGTGTATGCCAGACGAGGTCTAAGGAAGACCAAAAGAAACAGCATAAACTACGGCACCTTTAAATTGGAGCTTCTTGCCCTCATCTGGACTGTCACCAAAAAGTTCAAGAATTATCTAACAGCCACACTCTTCGTGATTGTCACGGACAACAATCCACTGGTGCACTTGTCCTCCACCCATCTTGGAGTGCTGGATCAGAGATGGATGGCACGTCTTGCCAACTGCAGATATACAGTGTCATACTGGAGTGGTAAGTCCAATGTAAATGCTGATGCCTTGTCTCACCGCCCATCCACCAATGTTGCAGAAGAGGAAAGGAATTGGTCTGAAGATATTGAGACTCCTGTGTTCAAACCTCCCAGGGAAAGAAAGCTGATAGTTACCTCCAATCCTGTGACTGCCACTACCAACCTCACCTCCAAAAATGCTTCACCAAATAGTCTTGGATTCGACTAGCAACAAGTACAGGAAACAGGTCTTGTGTTAAAAGACCTGATGGGCCTCATCCACAGCAAAAGTCGTCTAAGTCCCAGAGAGCCACTGCCAACATGGAACTGATCAAACTGTTACGCCACTGAGACCGAATCAGCCTACGACAGGGCCTTGTTGTCCGCACCAGCCTTGATCCCGGTACCCACCAGCCCATGTCACAAATTTTAGTACCTAAACAGCAAGCTGAAATGTTGCTTAATGCCTACCATAGCCAATTGGGGCATTTTGGGAACCAGAAAATGGAGGTAGTGCTCAAAGAGAGATTCTTTTGGGTCGGGATGAGATCCGATATTGACAAGTGGTGTCGGGATTGCAGGACATGTAACCTGAAAAGACCAGCTGATTCATCCCAAAAGGATCCTCTCCATCCGATATCGAGCTTTCATCCACTTGAACTTGTTGCTTTAGACCATGTGAAACTAGAGCATAGCTCCACTGGGTTCCAGTATGCCCTGACCATCACGGATCACTACAGCAAGTTCTCCATGGTGGCACCAGCACGTGATTTGACAGCAAAAACAACTTCTGAGCTGTTCCTCAAATACTTTGTACGTCCCTACGGCTACCCCAACAAAGTTCTTACCGACCAAGGCCCTGCGTTCGAGTCCCAGTTGTTCCGAAAACTCTGTTCTCTCTATGACTGCAAAAAACTGTGGACTATGGCCTATCACCTGTAAACGCTGATTTACATACAGGACTAAAAGCAACACTTTAAAAAGACATTTCATACACTTTAAATTAAGCCGCTGCGGCCGCTATACTTAATCCACAATCTACGTACTTATTACACCATTAGCTTACAGAGTCCCGTACTGTGTACGGACTTTGCGTACAAAAGCCGCACTGGCTGTACAAAGTACACACAGCGCGTACACACCCAAAGTTACACAGTGAATGCTTAACAGATATGCATATGATAGTAATACACTTTAAACCTTAGCAGGGAAAGGAAAACACGACACCAGATTTGTATTTAAACTGCTGGGTTCCGACACCACAACATATTATTACTGAAAGGGGGTTACAATCACAAAGCAGTACAATACAATAGAATAATGGCTACAGTCAATGGTACATACTTGTTTAAATTTTGCCGCGCTACCCAGTCTGGTCCTCGGTCATCTAGATAGATAACTTTGTGAGTCCTTGAGAGAGAGAGAGAGAGACCAGGCCTGCAGCTGTCTCCTTTTATATAATCTTCCAAAACTTAACACAATGGATACTGTAATCTCTTTGTCCATTGGACACAGGGATTGTCATTTACAGTACAGGAGAGGTCATAGGTTGGTTTGAATAGGTGGGCGATGTCTGTTCAAGATGCACTTGTGGGTGCTCTCCTCTGGGTACCAGCCGCATACCTAATGTACAGTAAATACAGTTTATATCTATATTCTGCTCCTGCACATAACTATTCGTAGGAACGTGCGATCTTCTGCAAACCAACACCGGAATATTACCCTTAAAATACCCTACAGCTGGATACCAAACACCACCTTATAACCTTGTTCTGTCCCCTCCTATCCTGTAAAGGTGAATCCCTTTGTTCTGTTACCATTTAAACTGTTGTAACTTGCTGGTGTGATGCAGGGAGACTATGTGTACACTGTGCACTATTTGGATTAAATATGTAATGTGTTTTGACAGCTTTTCCATGCGTCCACAAACCCTACCGCAAATACTCATACCACGCACTAATGCGCAGGACCGCGGGAGCGACCATACGCAAATTGTGAATATGCGCACACACGGCAGAACAAGTACACGCACGGAGGCCATCTGTGTGTAGTTTGTACGTGATGTGTGTACTGCAATATTTTTTTACTTTGACAGTCCACCCTTTGGCAGTCACCAATAACTGCCACTACCTAATCAATAAACAGAAAAATATCTATACAATATCTACAGTAGCTTGGATGGCCGGGGGAGAGTTGTAGGTGGGAAATGTATGACCTAGTGGAATAGTAAAAGCATGCATGTATGAATCCATGTCTGAGGGGCATGTATCATCGTGCCGTATATGTTATACATAAGCTTCGAGGTATATGCGAAGTATACATTAAATCCTTCTCATCCCATATTAAGGGTCTGTAAATGGGTCAACAAACACTACCGAGCTCTTTTCGGCTTCTTGTTCCAACAAATGGGGTGCACATTTAGTTGATGATACCTGGATGGGGAAACATATGCGAGTGCTAGTATATGTGGATATCACCTGTCGACTATCTGTGCCATTAGCTGGAGGTTGCAGAGATGAAGATAAGACACATATATAAAAATACATTCACATTAACATTTTGGGTAGGGCTGATGTCTTTTCCGGATGGATGTATCTGGGCAGAGGGGGAGAAAAGAAAAACGGGTGAAAGAAACAGGCCATGAAATTGATTTGCAATCCTCATCATAACACTGTCTCTATGGATGGGTCGTAAATTAAATCTGCTGCTATAACAGCGCCCTCGTTCCTTAGACTCATTAAATTTGTGCCGTGCTTGCGCCGCATTAGAATTTGAACACACCTAAATATCGAACCAATAATTATGACGACTCCCAGGATACAAAGGAGAAACTTCCCAACAATCATAATGACATTCTGAGCCCACTCTCCTAAACCTGAGCACCATTTGTGTGGGTTCAACCATGAGACCCAGCCGGTCAGTTCATTACTCACAGTCGCTAAGGTAAGGTTGTGCTTCCTCCTGAACTCCCACTTCAACTGCAAGATATCGTCCATCTTTTGATCAGTGATCTCCGTTTGGTCGTCAGCGCTGTTCTATCACTGACCTGGTTTGGGAGTATTGTGGACTCGGGGTTTCTTCCGGTGACCGGGAAGAGGAACTGCAACTGGACCGCAGCAGAGATGGCCGAATATAGGTTTTCCTCATGCAGGATTTGGTCGGCAGACAGGAGGCACGTGTGGATGCTGGAGGTCTCCTGAAAGACAGAACTTGAAAAGGTGCTGAGGAATAAATAAAAAGTACCGGATGCTGGAGGCACCAACTACGCCCATGAGCACTGGGTGCTTGGAGGCACTGAGGTGCTTGTAGGTGCAGAAGTGCTTGGAGGCACGGAGGTGCTTGGAGGCGCTGAAGTGCTCGGAGGCACAGAGGCGCTTGGAGGCACGGAGGTGCTTGGAGGCACAGAGGTGCTTGGAGGCGCTGAAGTGCTCGGAGGCACAGAGGTGCTTGGAGGCACGGAGGTGTTTGGAGGCACGGAGGTGCTTGGAGACACGGAGGTGCTTGGAGGCACGGAGGTGTTTGGAGACACGGAGGTGCTTGGAGACACGGAGGTGTTTGGAGGCACGGAGGTGCTTGGAGGCATGGAGGTTCGTCTGAAAGGGTTGGAAGCCACAGGGATACGTGAGCTCTGGAGATCACAACTTCAATAGCAGTAAAGATGATACTCAGGCGCCGGAGCTCTGCCCGGCATCTGAATTTGAACTTCCCGCCAGCGTCTGATTGGGGAAGCGATTGATGACGTCACCCGCACCCTCAGTGAACGCCGGGCGCACCTGCGATGTCCACACTACGTGCGCCGGAAGGAGCGCCGGGAGCCGGAGACCGCCAGTGAGGACGGCCGCCCGGAGACCCAGCGCCCCCGTAGAGGCAAGTACGGCGGCCGCATGACAGTACCCCCTCCTCTAGGAGTGGCCCCTGGACACTTTCCTGGTTTCGTAGGGTGTCTAGAATGGAAAATCCGGATTAGTCGAGGAGCCGAGACCTCAGAAGCCTTTATCCAACTTTTCTCCTCAGGACCATACCCTTTCCATTCCACCAGATATTGCAGATTCTTGTGAAGGTAACGAGAGTCCAGAATAGTTTTGATCTCGAAGTCTGTTCCGGTTTCAGTTTCCACTGAGGTGGGGCTAGAGGACTTCGAATGAAAACGATTAAGGACGAGAGGATGAAGAAGAGAAACATGGAAGGCATTTGGTATACGTAGGTGAGAAGGTAAACCCAACTTACAGACCACAGGATTCAGGACTTGTAGCACAGGATAAGGACCGATGAATCTTGGAGCAAACTTCATAGTGGGCACCTTTAACCGGAGATTGCGTGTGGAAAGCCATACCCTGTCACCAACCTTGTATTGAGGAGCAGCTCGCCGTTTCTTGTATCGGACAGAAACCTTTTTAAGACTAGCATGAATCTTACTCCAAATTTGTCTGAAGTGTAGTAGAGTGGACGTTACAGCTGGAACCTCTTCCGTTGGAAGACTTGGTAATTCCGGAACTCGTGGGTGGAACCCATAGTTGACGAAGAACGGAGACTCGCCAGTGGAAGAATGAAATGAATGGTTATGGGCAAACTCCACCCAAGGTAACAACTTCACCCAGTTGTCCTGTGAAGGGGAGAGATAAAGGCGAAGGAAAGTCTCTAGATCTTGGTTGACTCATTCCGTTTGTCCATTCGTTTGGGGATGATAGGCAGACGAAAATTTAAGTGTCATTTGTAAGGCTGAGCAAAGGGCTCTCCAAAACCTTGCGGTGAACTGTACCCCTCAATCAGAGACTATTTCTTGAGGTAAACCATGCAACCGAAAGTGTTCCCGGATGAACAATAAAGCCAATTTGGGAGCTGTCGGCAGACCTGTTAATGGAACGAAGTGCGCCATCTTTGAAAAACGGTCAACAATCACCCAGATGGTATTGTAACCCTTGGAACAGGGCAACTCGGTAATGAAGTCCATGGAAGTATGAGTCCAGGGTTTCATAGGAATGGGCAGGGGACGAAGCAACCCAGCAGGAGGTAGACGAGGAGATTTATGCTGCGTACACTGTGGACAAGAATTAACGTAATCCTGTACATCCTTCCTCATGGTGTCCCACTAGTAAGATCTTTGCAAAAACTTGAGCATCTTCTGGACGCCGGGATGACCGGAGAACTTGGAGATATGGGCCCACTGCAGTATTTTCGGCCGGAATTTAGTTGGTACGGACATTCTCCCAGGAGGAGGACCGGAGTAGTGGAAGCAGCGGAAACAGAAATTGGATTCAGAATTAGACTCCGTTCAAACGAATCCTCTTCATCTGTGGGAGTTTGTGAATGAGAGAGCGCATCAGCTTCAGTATTGAAAGTCCCGGCCCGGTACTTGATAATAAAAGAAAATCGAGTAAAGAAAAGCGCCCATCTAGCTTGACGAGGATTCAGACACTGTGCGGTTTTAATGTACAACAAATTTTTGTGATTAGTGTAAATAGTAATCACATGTTTGGCCCCTTCCAAAAGATACCTCCACTCCTCCAAAGCGGATTTTATTGCCAAGAGTTCTTGATCACCAATAGTATAATTCTGTTCGGCCGGAGAGAACTTTCAAGAGAGGAAGCCACACGGATGCAGTTTCTTATCTGAGGAATACTGGGAGAGAACGGCTCCGACTCCAACCGAGGACGCATCAACTTCCAAGAAAAAAAGGTTCTTCGAAATTTGGTTGTTGAAGAACTGGGGCTGACATAAAAGCTGATTTCAAGTAGGTGAAAGCTTCCATGGCTTCGGGAGACCACAAACCCGGGTTGAAGCCCTTTCTGGTCAAGGCGGTAATGGGTGCAACTATAGCAGAGAAACCCCTAATGAATTTCCTGTAGTAAGTCACAAAGCCCAGGAATCTTTGTATTGCTTTCAAAGAGAGGGGCTGAGTCCAGTCACGAATGGCAGAGAGCTTCTCCGGATCCATGCGAAGCTCCGTCCCCGAGATGATATAACCGAGGAACGGAATTGATGTTATTTTGAAGGTACATTTGGAGAACTTAGCATAGAGATGATTCTTTCGTAAATGGTGGAGCACCTCTTTGACCTGAGTCCTGTGTTCAACAAGATCTTTGGAAAAAATCAGTATGTCGTCTAAATATACCACAACACTTCGATATAAAATGTCTCAGAAGATTTAGTTGACGAATCCCTGGAAGACGGCAGGAGCATTACTAAGGCCAAACAGCATCACCAGGTATTCGTAATGCCCATCCCAGGTATTGAAAGCGGTCTTCCATTCATCCCCTTCTCGGATGCGTATAAGATTATAGGCTCCCCTCAAATCGAGCTTGGAGAAAACGCGGGCGCCACGAACCATATCAGATAACTCTGTGATTAGTGGCAAGGGGTATTTATTCTTGATAGTGATATCGTTTAAGCCGCGGTAGTCGATACATGGCCTCAACCCCCGTCCTTCTTCTTCATGAAAAAGAAGCCCACTCCAGCAGGGGAGGTAGGGGGGCGAATGAATCCCTTGAGCAGATTGGACTTAATATAGTCCGACAAAGCTTGAGTCTCAGGAAGTGACAAAGGATATGTGCGGCCATGAGGTGGCATCTTCCCTGGGATAAGATCAATGGGGCAGTCCCAAGGCCTATGAGGTGGTAACTGGTCAGCCGCCTGTTCCGAGAACAGATCCTTGAACCCTTGATACGCCTCCAGAATATGCTCTTCATCCAACTTAGAAGAGACACGGAGCGGACAAACGGGAGTGAGACAGTTAGCGTGACAAAAAGAACTCTAAGACAGAATTTGAGAAGACTTACAGTCAATGTGGGGATTATGAATTTTGAGCCAAGGCATTCCGAGGACCAGATCATGATGCATTTCCGGAATCACCAAGAATTCCAGGCATTCTAGATGTAGAGCTCCGACCTGCAGTTTAACTGGTTCCGTGCAAAACGTTATGAGACCCTTGGATATTCTAGTACCATTGATAGCCGTCAAAGAAATAGGCCGTTCGATAGGCCGTAACTTTAAATCTATGCTTTGGACACAGGAAGAAGAAATAAAGTTCCCCGCAGCTCCGGAATCCAGCAGGGCTTCACAAGACTTGGAGACGGACTTGGTGATTAAAGACACTGGAAGCAAACAATCCAAAGTCGGAGAAGATTTAGTTGTGACCCCCAACTTGACTCCTCCGGAACAAGCTAGGACTGCCCATTTCCCGGACGGGACTTGCAGGACTTGATGAAGTGATCTGCGGCCCCGCAGTACAGACAGAGTTTGCCCTCACGACGACGCTGTCGTTCTTCCGGAGACAATCGGGACCGGTTAATCTGCATGGGTTCGTCCAGACTTGGTACCACCGCTTGCCTAGAGGGAAGAAGCCGGAACCTGGAACGCTCCGATCGACTACTTTCACCTCCACATTCCTGCATCCGGAGATCCACTTTAACGCAGAAAGAAGTCAATTCCTCCAACAAATCCGGGAGTTCCCTAGTGACCAACTCATCCTTCAGGCGATCAGAAAGACCGTTCCAGAAAGCAGCTCTCAGGGCGTCATTATTTCAGCGAAGTTCAGAAGCAATGGTCTGAAAATGAACCACGTACTGGCCCACGGATCGGGAGCCCTGACAGATGCGTAGCAAGTCGGAAGAGGCCGTGGTCATCCTGCCGGGCTCGTCGAAAATTCTTCGGAAAGACGTAATGAACTCAGAGTTATTGGAAACCAATGAATCAGATCGTTCCCATAGTGGAGACACCCAATCCAATGCAGATCCTTCAAGCAAAGAAATAATATATGCCACCTTGGACCGACCTGTGGGAAAATTATGTGCGAGTAGCTCAAAATAAACTTCGCATTGGTTTAAGAAACCTCGACAATTTTTTGGATTCCCATTATAACGGGAAGGAGTAGGGAGTTGAAGGCGCGGACTGATACCAGCCGATGGATGAACATTGCTGGAAGCAGCAACTGGTGCGGCTACGGGAACTGGGGCCGGAATTACAGAAGCTAAAGATGCTTGAATCTGATCCAAACGACCGGACAACTCCTGGAGGTACTGCATCACTTGGCCCTGTGCTGCTTCCTGACTTTGCACGCAGGAAGCCAAATTCTGGATGGCACTTGAGTCCTTGTTCCACTCCCCCGGTTCCATGTGGCCTGAGTATACTATCACTGACCTGGTTTGGGAGTATTGTGGACTCGGGGTTTCTTTCGGTGACCGGGAAGAGGAACCGCAACTGGACCGCAGCAGAGATGGCCGAATATAGGTTTTCCTCATGCAGGATTTGGTCGGCAGACAGGAGGCACATGTGGATGCTGGAGGTCTCTTGAAAGACAGAACTTGAAAAGGTGCTGAGGATGCTGGAGGCACCAACTACGCTTGTGAGCACTGGGTGCTTGGAGGCACTGAGGTGCTTGGAGGCACTGAGGTGCTTGGAGTCACGGAGGTGCTTGGAGGCGCTGAAGTGCTCGGAGGCACAGAAGTGCTTGGAGGCACGGACGTGCTTGGAGGCACGGAGGTGCTTGGAGGCGCTGAAGTGCTCGGAGGCACAGAGGTGCTTGGAGGCACAGAGGTGTTTGGAGGCACGGAGGTGCTTGGAGACACAGAGGTGCTTGGAGGCACGGAGGTGTTTGGAGGCACGGAGGTGCTTGGAGACACGGAGGTGCTTGGAGGCACCTTCAATGCTGTCATGCTGGTTAACAAGACTTGGTATGGTCCTTCCCACCTGTCTATGAGGCAACCTGAGCGTAAGAAATTTCGAATCATTACATAATCCCCAGGCTCAATGTCATGACAATTACTGTTCGGTAGGTCAGGGATCACCAGCTTTAAATTTCTTTGTTGATTTCTCAGCTGCTGGCTAATCCCAACCAAATATTTCACAGTCACTTCATTATTACATTTCAAATCATCCTGGGAGTCTATCATTACATGAGGTTGTCGACCAAAAAGAATTTCAAAGGGTGATAAGTTAAGGGGATACCTGGGAGTGGTTCTGATACTGTACAACACTAGTGGCAAAGCTTCTGGCCACGACAATCCAGTTTCAGCCATTCATTTACTCAGCTTGTTCTTAATAGTGCTGTTCACTCTCTCTACCTTTGCACTTGCCTGTGGACGGTACGGAGTATGCAGCTTGCTATTAATTCCCATAAGTTTGCACATGACCTGAAAGACTTCACCTGTAAAATGGGTACCCCTGTCACTGAGTCCAGTCACGAATGGCAGAGAGCTTCTCCGGATCCATGCGACGCTCCGTCCCCGAGATGATATAACCGAGGAACGGAATTGATGTTATTTTGAAGGTACATTTGGAGAACTTAGCATAGAGATGATTCTTTCGTAAATGGTGGAGCACCTCTTTGACCTGAGTCCTGTGTTCAACAAGATCTTTGGAAAAAATCAGTATGTCGTCTAAATATACCACAACACTTCGATATAAAATGTCTCAGAAGATTTAGTTGACGAATCCCTGGAAGACGGCAGGAGCATTACTAAGGCCAAACAGCATCACCAGGTATTCGTAATGCCCTTCCCAGGTATTGAAAGCGGTCTTCCATTCATCCCCTTCTCGGATGCGTATAAGATTATAGGCTCCCCTCAAATCGAGCTTGGAGAAAACGCGGGCGCCACGAACCATATCAGATAACTCTGTGATTAGTGGCAAGGGGTATTTATTCTTGATAGTGATATCGTTTAAGCCACGGTAGTCGATACATGGCCTCAACCCCCGTCCTTCTTCTTCATGAAAAAGAAGCCCACTCCAGCAGGGGAGGTAGAGGGGCGAATGAATCCCTTGAGCAGATTAGACTTAATATAGTCCGACATAGCTTGAGTCTCAGGAAGTGACAAAGGATATGTGCGGCCATGGGGCGGCATGTTCTCTGGGATAAGATCAATGGGGCAGTCCCAAGGCCTATGAGGTGGTAACTGGTCAGCCGCCTGTTCCAAGAACACATCCTTGAACCATTGATACGCCTCCAGAATATGCTCTTCATCTAACTTAGAAGATAAACGGAGCGGACAAACGGGAGTGAGACAGTTAGCGTGACAAAAAGAACTCCAAGACAGAATTTGAGAAGACTTCCAGTCAATGTGGGGATTATGAATTTTGAGCCAAGGCATTCCGAGGACCAGATCATGATGCATTTCCGGAATCACCAAGAATTCCAGGCATTCTAGATGTAGAGCTCCGACCTGCAGTTTAACTGGTTCCGTGCGCCACGTTATGAGACCCTTGGATATTCTAGTACCATTGATAGCCGTCAAAGAAATAGGCCGTTCGATAGGCCGTAACTTTAAATCTATGCTTTGGACACAGGAAGAAGAAATAAAGTTCCCCGCAGCTCCGGAATCCAGCAGGGCTTCACAAGACTTGGAGACGGACTTGGTGATTAAAGACACTGGAAGCAAACAATCCAAAGTCGGAGAAGATTTAGTTGTGACCCCCAACTTGACTCCTCCGGAACAAGCTAGGACTGCCCATTTCCCGGACGGGACTTGCAGGACTTGATGAAGTGATCTGCGGCCCCGCAGTACAGACAGAGTTTGCCCTCACGACGACGCTGTCGTTCTTCCGGAGACAATCGGGACCGGTTAATCTGCATGGGTTCGTCCAGACTTGGTACCACCGCTTGCCTAGAGGGAAGAAGCCGGAACCTGGAACGCTCCGATCGACTACTTTCACCTCCACATTCCTGCATCCGGAGATCCACTTTAACGCAGAAAGAAGTCAATTCCTCCAACAAATCCGGGAGTTCCCTAGTGACCAACTCATCCTTCAGGCGATCAGAAAGACCGTTCCAGAAAGCAGCTCTCAGGGCGTCATTATTTCAGCGAAGTTCAGAAGCAATGGTCTGAAAATTAACCACGTACTGGCCCACGGATCGGGAGCCCTGACAGATGCGTAGCAAGTCGTAAGAGGCCGTGGTCATCCTGCCGGGCTCGTCGAAAATTCTTCGGAAAGACGTAATGAACTCAGAGTTATTGGAAACCAATGAATCAGATCGTTCCCATAGTGGAGACACCCAATCCAATGCAGATCCTTCAAGCAAAGAAATAATATATGCCACCTTGGACCGACCTGTGGGAAAATTATGTGCGAGTAGCTCAAAATAAACTTCGCATTGGTTTAAGAAACCTCGACGATTTTTTGGATTCGCATTATAATGGGAAGGAGTAGGGAGTTGAAGGCGCGGACTGATACCAGCCGATAGATGAACATTGCTGGAAGCAGCAACTGGTGCGGCTACGGGAACTGGGGCCGGAATTACAGAAGCTAAGGATGCTTGAATCTGATCCAAACGACCGGACAACTCCTGGAGGTACTGCATCACTTGGCCCTGTGCTGCTTCCTGACTTTGCACGCGGGAAGCCAAATTCTGGATGGCACTTGAGTCCTTGTTTCACTCCCCCGGTTCCATGTGGCCTGAGTATACTATCACTGACCTGGTTTGGGAGTATTGTGGACTCGGGGTTTCTTCCGGTGACCGGGAAGAGGAACCGCAACTGGACCGCAGCAGAGATGGCCGAATATAGGTTTTCCTCATGCAGGATTTGGTCGGCAGACAGGAGGCACATGTGGATGCTGGAGGTCTCCTGAAAGACAGAACTTGAAAAGGTGCTGAGGATGCTGGAGGCACCAACTACGCTTGTGAGCACTGGGTGCTTGGAGGCACTGAGGTGCTTGGAGGCACTGAGGTGCTTGGAGTCACGGAGGTGCTTGGAGGCGCTGAAGTGCTCGGAGGCACAGAAGTGCTTGGAGGCACGGAGGTGCTTGGAGGCGCTGAAGTGCTCTGAGGCACAGAGGTGTTTGGAGGCACGGAGGTGCTTGGAGACATGGAGGTGCTTGGTGGCACGGAGGTGTTTGGAGGCACGGAGGTGCTTGGAGACACGGAGGTGCTTGGAGGCACCTTCAATGCTGTCGTGCTGGTTAACAAGACTTGGTATGGTCCTTCCCACCTGTCTATGAGGCAACCTGAGCGTAAGAAATTTCGAATCATTACATAATCCCCAGGCTCAATGTCATGACAATTACTGTTCGGTAGGTCAGGGATCACCAGCTTTAAATTTCTTTGTTGATTTCTCAGCTGCTGGCTAATCCCAACCAAATATTTCACAGTCACTTCATTATTACATTTCAAATCATCCTGGGGGTCTATCATTACATGAGGTTGTCGACCAAAAAGAATTTCAAAGGGTGATAAGTTAAGGGGATACCTGGGAGTGGTTCTGATGCTGTACAACACTAGTGGCAAAGCTTCTGGCCACGACAATCCAGTTTCAGCCATTAATTTACTCAGCTTGTTCTTAATAGTGCTGTTCACTCTCTCTACCTTTGCACTTGCCTGTGGACGGTACGGAGTATGCAGCTTGCTATTAATTCCCATCAGTTTGCACATGACCTGAAAGACTTCACCTGTAAAATGGGTACCCCTGTCACTTTCAATTATTCTAGGGATACCATATCTACACACAAATTCCTGCACCATTTTCTTTGCAGTGAACGTAGCAGTATTTGTGGCAGCAGGGAACGCTTCTACCCAGTTGGAAAATACATCAATACAAACTAACACATATTTTAAATTCCCACAGGGTGGTAACTGTATGAAGTCGATTTGTATTACCTGAAAAGGTCCGTCTGTAGGAGGGATATGGGATGGCTCTGTTGGTATTGTCTTTCCAATATTCTTCCTCAAGCAAGTAAAATATGTCTCTCTTACCTGCGTGAGAAGAGAATCCTGGCGCACACCAGTAGGCTCTCATCAGCCTGCACAAACCCTCTATGCCTCGATGAGTCAGACCATGTGCCACCTCAGCTAGACTTGGAAGATATGCTCTGGGGGCTACTGGCTTACCGTGTCCACCTGCCCACAGTCCTGAGGACTCCTGGCCATATCCCTTTGTCCTCCAGACTGCCTCTTCCTGTAGGGAACACAAATTTTTTTTTCATTTTAATTTACTTTTGTGTGTTATCAGTTGTGTGAAGTAAACCGTCTCTGGATGAGAGGAGAGAGAGGAAAAATAGTAAATAAAGAAAAGAAAAATGTCAGGTTTGGCATTCACCAACAGGCTGTCACACAATCATGCATATCGGTGTCTATACACAGTCTCCCTTCACCAGTATTCTCATTCTCCACCCTTTGTGCATGACCAGGCACACTGCATTAATACTGGTGCCCTTATGCTGGTGAGATATACTGGATTTGGGCAGAGCTCTGAAGGACCGATTAGGCATGTAGCGTTTGAACTGTAATTGGGTCCATGTATTGTACACTCCTGTTGGTGAATGTAAGAAATGAGGCGGAAACTTTGAAGGGAAATCACATATATGTTAGTAACAGATAAGTTTGTAGAGGCAAAGAGGATTTTATAAAATTTGACAACTGGATTGGGCACTATGGGGAAGTGATTATCTACTGTCTATACCCCTAAAAAAAAATTCTGTGTGTCTTATCTCTACTGGGACTATCCCAGCCATCAATCCAGTATCCTGTCCATCCTAAGTTCATAGGGAAACCGGTATCTGTGAGATCATTTTTTCTACCTGTGATGGACATGCATCTAGAACAGTGAAATGCAACATTAGTCTCCGTGGGTATCCAACATACTTTTGTGCTTCCTGGGCGGGAGCACTTTATATGTATATCATCTCTAACAAAACTCCTGTTATGTTAATCAGGGGCCATTTCTGCTAGAGAGAGAAGCAAAAGTTTAGAGGCCTCCTTTTAACCCCAGCAAGTTCTGTCAAAAGGGTAAAGTTGCATTTATTGTGTTCTTCCCATTAATCGAATCTGTGTTTTCTATGTGGCTCGTGATTCCTTACTATATGTCCCTTGATCCCCTCTATGTGTTTAATACTGTGGCTTGTTTTCTCTGTCTAGGGGTCTATATTGACTATGTGTTCTACTATACCTACAATCTCTGGTAAAATGCCATTCCTTCCTATAAGTGTAACATATCCTAGGTCTTTTCCTACTATCCAGGTTTTGGGGTTTAGGTTGATGAGGCTTTGCTGCAAGAGCCTGTAGACTTATTGTCATCAGCTTCTCCTCCTGCTGTTTTCTACGCCTAGCAATGGGGATAATTCCAAGTTGATCGCAGCAGGAAATTTTTTAGCAGTTGGACAAAACCATGTGCACTGCAGGGGGGGGGGGGGGGGGGCAGATATAACATGTGCAGAGAGAGTTAGATTTGGGTAGGTTATTTTGTTTCTGTGCAGGGTAAATAAATGGCTGCTTTATTTTTACACTGCAATTTAGATTGCAGATTGAGCACACCACACCCAAATCTCTCTCTCTCTGCACATGTTATATCTGCCTCCCCTGCAGTGCACATGGTTTTGGCCAACTGCTGAAAAATTTCCTGCTGCGATCAACTTGGAATTACCCCCAATATTCTTATGATGTTCAATTGCGCATGCTCTAAGACAAGCTACTGTGGCCCCTCTCCAATTAGGCAAAGATGCTTGTACCCTGTCCCTAACTGCCTTATTGAGTCCGTTCATTAGCACAGAGACAGCCACTTCCCTATAATTCACATCGTTCCCTGTATCTGATACCTCAGTGTATCTATCCATTATTTTCAGGGCCCGATGGAAATATTCAGATGCCATTTCATTTTCCCTCTGTTTTATGGAGAAAATTCTTCTCCACTTAACAGTAATGGGGAAACACAACTCTAGTTGCCTATTAATTTATTCTATATTCTCCTGATTGTTTCCGTCAGTCATAGGACTATCCGACTCTAACCTACAATCAGTGATACATTTTTTGGGTGTCAATTTTAGGGAAAAAGGCACGCTTTTAAAAATATCGGCCAATCTTTATTAACTGGTTCATAAGCATTACCCAGATCTCTGATAAACTTTTGACATCTGGCTAAATACTTCCGGGGATCGGGGAATTCTGAAATGATTGACCGCAGCTCAGCTCTGGACCACGGGAAATACATTGCATTATTCCTGGTGAGGGTTACTCCTTGACTATCGGTTCCCCCATTGGGAGTTACTATTTCCAAGACAGGATGTAATCCTACCATTCCGTTTCTAATCTGTTTAATGTAGGGTGTTGTTGTCTCTGTGCAATGACCCGTCTCACACTTACCGGTAGCTGTGACCTCACCAGTTCTTTCAGTGGGGAACACTGGTACTGCTCTACCTGGATGGACACGCCCCACCTGACTTTCCTGCAAAGCGACTGCCTGAATAAGAGCTGTGATTTGGCTGGATCCTTCATCTTCCTGTGACCTATGACCTTGAAAAGACTTCAAAACAGGATATAACTTGCAAAGGTTAGGGTTAATACATTGCTCTTGCATACTACTATCATTTACAGATGTACCATTGATTGTAGCCATCTTATTCCCTTCGACCTGTGTCGGTAATGGTGGGTTCGTGTCTCCATTCCTGCTAAGTTTGGAACCTGCTTTACACGTTTGTTCCCTTTGCATCTCCCCCTCCTGCTGCCATAAATTTAAACAATCGTTATGTCTAATCCTTTGTTTTCTGGATTTAAGAAGACATATTTTACTGCTTACATTCTGCAGCACCTCGGGTTCAAAGCTGCCCACCTTAGGGAATGGTAACCTATCTTTGTCAGTCATACGTAACCATTCATTGCAAAAAGCCTCCGTGTGTGATCCATACTTTTCACACATAATAAACCTTGCTGATCCTTTCGGTCACAACTCTTCATCCTGAACCCTAGCATCCTTCATCCTGAACGCCCACTGCTTGTGCAATTGGATCCCATCGTGGACTTTTTGCCAATAAACACAATCCCCAATGCACACCGCAGATAGACGGTGAAAGACACCTAGCGCTTTCACTCGCTCCTTCTCCGTTGAGTACCACAACTCACTCCAATAGTGACCACCGCATACCCAGTGAGGCCCTATCTAGTTTCTATTTACTGGAAGTTGTTAGGAGTGACTTACCTTTTCCAGTAAATATCTGCCACTGGAGATTTTCCTGAGAGAGACCAGCGAAAACTCCCTATACTCTTATACACAAATCACGCTTGCGTATGCTCTATACAGCGCTAATGATACCGCGATTCTACACAAAAAGCTTGTAAAAGGGGTATCAAGTTGAGCTATATATCACACCCACAAACGTGCGGTCCAATCGCACAGCGTATAGGTACTTTTTACCTATCTGCCGTACAACCACGAGTCGATGTACAAACTGCGACCCTCAGCTCGGAGAGTAACAAAAAACCTTTTTACTTCAATACTACACATTGCACAATTCGCTATTATGCTCCTCTGCAAATCTCCTCACGATTTGCATATTTCAATCTGTATTAACGTGAGTCAGCCGCCTCACGCCACCAAGCCTCCACTTTCTTGGTGTACCACGGGACCCGATTTCCGGGGTTCAAATCCACTCTCTCCTATGTTCGCTCACTCAAATACATATTGTTTTTTTTCTGTACAGAAATTTTTCATTCATTCAGATAGGCAGCTTTACCCCAGAGGCAATACAATTTAAACAAAAGTTTTATACTAATCTGCTTTAGAAACCGAGTAGTTTTGTGCTATTGTAGCATGGCTACTGTCCCACCTTTGATCCAAACGACATTATTGTGTAATTTGTACTTATCGCCCGCACTTCTTGCATAAACACGCGACCGTGAGTGTCTTTTTACGCTGCTTGCACAGTCCTGTACTTTGTTCGAGACACGTGTACAAAACCGTGCGTCTGCAGTAAAACAAATCCCACAACTTCTATAAATGTGAGCAATGCTAATTATAATCGCTCACTTAACACAACACCCAGTTTTTTTCTGTATAAACCTTTACAACCAGGCCAGACTGAGTTTTTGTCTTTACACTATCTTCCTTAAACACTTATTATTATTATTATTATTTTTAACTATATAGCAACAAATATCTCCGGTTTCACACAGATCTAAATGAAATTAGCAATCTGAGTTTTATGGCAACAATGGGGGTAATTCCAAGTTGATCGCAGCTGGGATTTTTTTTAGCAGTTGGTCAAAACCATGTGCACTGCAGGGGAGGCAGATATAACATGTGCAGAAAGAGTTAGATTTGGGTGGGTTATTTTATTTCTGTGCAGGGTAAATACTGGCTGCTTTATTTTTACACTGCAAATTAGATTGCAGATTGAACACACCACACCCAAATCTAACTCTCTCTGCACATGTTATATCTGCCTCCCCTGCAGTGCACATGGTTTTGCCCAACTGCTAAAAAAAATCCTGCTGCGATCAACTTGGAATTACCCCTAATGTGATAGGGTATGGAAAGTGGGATCCGGTCTGAAGATCGACAGTATCTAGGTCGACAATGTTTAGGTCGACCACTATAGGTCGACAGTCACTAGGTCGACATAGATGGAAGGTCGACAGGGTTTCTATGTCGACATGTGCTAGGTCGACAGGTCTAAAGGTCGACATGAGTTTTTCACATTTTTTTTCTTTTTTTAAATTTTTTCATACTTAACGTTCCACGTGGACTACGATTGGAATGGTAAAGTGTGCCGAGCGAAGCGGTAGCGGAGCGAAGGCACCATGCCCAAAGCATGGCGAGCGAAGCGAGCCATGCGAGGGGACGCGGTGCACTAATTTGGGATCCCGGTCACTCTACGAAGAAAATGACACCAAAAACAAACAAACCTCATGTCGACCTTTAGACCTGTCGACCTAGCACATGTCGACCTAGAAACCCTGTCGACCTTCCATCCATGTCGACCTAGTGACTGTCGACCTATAGTGGTCGACCTAAACATTGTCGACCTAGATACTGTCGATTTGATGAACCACACCCATGGAAAGTATGGGTGCCTTTTGTGTACGCTATTTGGCTCCAAAAAAAATCCACAGATTTTTAAATAGCTTTTTTCCTGTTGTATTACGGGTTCTACCAGCACCTCTGCATACCACACAGAGCAGACGTCATCTAATCAGCACACAAGTAGGGTTTTCAGTGTATCCATCGACCACGAAAAGGTTACGTAGGATACTTACTGTACACCCTTTGCTGATAGATTAAGTCTGCTATGACCTGTTAGGCTATGAGTATGTGGAAAATCGGACGATACCCCCAATTGTAAACGCTGATTTACATACAGGACTAAAAGCAACACTTTAAAAAGACATTTCATACACTTTAAATGAAGCCGCTGTGGCCGCTATACTAAATCCACAATCTACAAACTTATTACACCATTAGCGTACAGAGCCCCGTACTGTGTACGGACTTTGCATACAAACGCCGCGCTGGCTGTACAAAGTACACACAGCGCGTACACACCCAAAGTTACACAGTGAACCCTTAACAGATATGCATACGATAGTAATACACTTTAAACCTTAGCAGGGAAAGGAAAACACGACACCAGATTTGTATTTAAACTGCTGGGTTCCGACACCACAGCATATTATTACTGAAAGGGGGTTACAATCACAAAGCAATACAATACAATAGAATAATGGCTAAAGTCAATGGTACATACTTGTTTGAATTTCGCAGCGCTACCCAGTCTGGTCCTCGGTCATCTAGATAGATAACTTTGTGAGTCTTGAGAGAGAGAGAGAGAGACCAGGCCTGCAGCTGTCTCCTTTTATATAATCTTCCAAAACTTAACACAATGGATACTGTAATCTCTTTGTCCATTGGACACAGGGATTGTCATTTACAGTACAGGAGAGGTCATAGGTTGGTTTGAATAGGTGGGCGATGTCTGTTCAAGATGCACTTGTGGGTGGTCTCCTCTGGGTTCCCGCCGCATACCTAATGTACAGTAAATACAGTTTATATCTATATTCTGCTCCTGCACATAACTATTCACAGGAACGTGCGATCTTCTGCAAACCAACACCGGAATATTACCCTTAAAATACCCTACAGCTGGATACCAAACACCACCTTATAACCTTGTTATGTCCCCTCCTATCCTGTAAAGGTGAATCCCTTTGTTCTGATACCATTTAAACTGTTGTAACTTGCTGGTGTGATGCAGGGAGACTATGTGTACATTGTGCACTATTTGGATTAAATATGTAATGTGTTTTGACAGCTTTTCCATGCATCCACAAACCCTACCGTAAATACTCATACCACGCGCTAATGCGCAGGACCGCGGGAGCGACCATACGCAAATTGCGAATATGCGCACGCACAGCAGAACAAGTACATGCACGGAGGCCATCTGTGTGTAGTATGTACGTGATGTGTGTACTGCAATATTTTTCAAATTTGACACACCCACAGGGGAATGGCCTATGTGAGAGAGCCACCCAGACTGTAATTGGAATGCTCCGAAGTCTTTCAGCAGAGAAGCGTACCCAGTGGCCTATCCTCCTTCTGGAACTGACCTACCTTTATAATAATACAGAAAACGGACTTCCGGTTCCGGGACCCATGGAGTGAGTCTCTCATCGCCGGAGCTCCGTCCTACAGCCCGCCGCACTGAACCTTTTCAAGGCTGCTACAGCCTCCACACCGCCCAGATTACCCCTGGTGAGACCCGTGATCACGATGGATCGTTTCGTGACACCCGTAACCGCGGCTACACAGGCCCCCGCTGGCGCACCCACGAGACTGGAGAAGCGCCGCGCGGGAAGCAATATGGCGCCTGGCGCCGGACCTGAAGTCACCTCTCCTGCCTCTAAGAAAGCCGCGGCGGAGGGGACTGAATATGCAGGCTCACAGGTATGCAGAGATCCGGAGGCTCCGGTAACATATGGAGACGTTGTGGCAGCAATAAAAGCCACTATGGCCCCCCTGCTTTCACAGGCTGTCAGTGATATAACAACACAGCTGCAGCACTTACAGCAGAGGGTCACACACACTGAATCTCAACTGCATGCTGCCACACATGACATAGAAGGGCTGCACCACTCAGTGAAATCTCTAACTACAGAGAACTATCAGATATGGAATAAATTAGATGATATGGAAAATCGCGCAAGAAGAAATAATATCAGAATTGTGGGACTGCCGGAATCACTTAAAGGCACGGCACTGGCTCATTTTGCCCGAGTCACCCTTCCCGCAATTTTGAATATAGAACGGGAATGCAATGATTTAGTAATTGAAAGAATTCACCGTGTGGGTCCTATGCCCACCCCCAATAAACCGCGCCCACGTGTAACTCTGTTCCGCTGTCTGAACTACCTTCATAAAGTAGCATTCTGGTCCGCGTCTCGCAAAATGAGGGATATCCAGTGGGAGGGTAACAAGCTCTTCATATTCCAGGACTATTCAGTGGAACTGACCCGGGCCCGCAAAGCTTTTTCTCCTATTTGCACTCAACTTGTCTCAGAGGGCCGCAAGTTTGGCCTGTTATATCCCGCTCGCCTGCGCATTTACGAAGGTACCTCCCACAAAGATTTCTTAACACCTGCTGACGCAGCGGCCTACCTCCGTAATATATCCAGAGAAGACAGCGCGGACATTTCTGATCTCCCTTCAGCGACAAATTGATCATTTCCTGCTGAATGTTCACCTGCAGTTTAGTAGCTCATTAGGCATAGACTGCCTTGATTTATTTTGTTAGAGCAACAATGACTCACAGGCACTATGGTAGCTATCGCTACTCCACAATTACTTTAACTGCTCTAAGATGTTGTTTTGACCGATTCTCTGCTTTTTTCTTTTGAAATATTCTAACCTAAGCGCATACTTTACAGATACAAATTGAAAAAGCGCTATGTGGGTCGGGACATATCCCATTATGCTGCATTTTCATGTTATACAGCCGTCTCCACTACATTAGCCACAGGTTGTATACTATATACCGCTCACTGCATATTGCATATATTATATCATAATATTATATTGCTTCTTGGAGCATTTGGTTATATAGCTCAGTTACTAGGGGTCTCTGGGTGGGATTTGTTTATGTATATCGCGGTGGGGAGGGGCTCCTCCTTTCCTGCTGGTACACACTGCTTAATGCCGGGGTTCGAGATTGCCACCACTGGTAGTCGCCCATGCTCGTTGACCGGAGGTCACTGGTCACAGAAATATTGGCTATTTATCACAGTATCCTCTTTTCAATTGTATGGCCTGTTATATAATACTACTTTCTATTTCTATCTCCTCTTTTCCCCACCTGTTTTGTCTCTTCCCTCCCCCCTCCTCCCCACCCCCCGTCCTCAGGCAGGTGATGATGCTCATTCCCCTTATGTGAATGGTTTACGGGTCCTCTGTTTTGCCCTTTCCTCTGAATTATGCCTAACCTGATAGTGGGATCTTGGAATGTCGGGGGCTTTAACTCCCCAGCAAAGAGACGGAAAATACTCCTATATTTAGGTAAACAGCACATAGACATGGCATTCCTACAAGAAACGCACCTAACTCCAGAGGAAACGGCAAAATTGAATGCCCTGAACTGGCGGGTTTTAGGTTTCAGCTCTTACAATTCCAAAGCCAGAGGGGTTGTCATATTGGCGAAACGTTCTGTGACCACTGAAATCCTGACCACAGTCACTGATCCTGAAGGTCGTTATGTGATACTGTCTGTTAAGCTTAATGGTAGAGTTTACACACTATGTAACGTATATGCACCCAACATTTATTCCAAAAATTTCTTTCAGTCTTTACTCGCCAAACTAACCCCCCTTCTCACAGACCCCTTAATACTCTGTGGCGATTTGAACCTTATCTCTTCCCCCTATTTGGACCGATCCCACACACCAACAAAACCTCTTTCACTACCCAAACTCGGGGTCCCTCTATTAGCCGACAGCCTACAGACGGTAGATATCTGGAGAGCTTTACATCCCACAGAGAAGGAATACACATGTCTCTCAGCGGCCCATCACACGCTATCTAGGATAGACTATATTTTACTGTCCCATGCTCTACTACCGAACGTATCAGATTCACAAATTGAGACAATCTCCTTATCGGACCATGCCCTAGTCACTGCAACGCTCCACTTCCCAGACATACCGCACTCTCCCAGATTGTGGAGATTCCCCTCCTATCTCGCTCACTCCCTGAAATTCCAGCAAAGGTTGGAATCCTCTTGGGAGGCCTTTAAAACTAACAACGCGTCACATTTAGAGGAAAATCCAATTCTATTTTGGATGACTGCAAAATCAGTTCTCCGGGGAGACATTATATCCTATGTCTCAGCTACCAATAAAAAATATGCCTCTCAATATTTGGAGTTCCAGAGACCCTTGTCGACAGCCTATCAGCAATACAAATCCTTTCCGACCCCTCAAAATCGCCTTATATACATCGAAGCCAAAGCCCACTTTGATGAATTCATGTCCTCCATGGGTAATAGGTATTCATTCTCGGTGAACTATCGGTTCTACAAATTTGGTAATAAAACGGGCAAATTGCTGACGACACTCCTCATGGGCTCCCGCCCTCCCATGGTCACTCACCCTTTGTATACCCCTGCTGGCACATTAACTACTAATAATCAGGAGATTTCTGATGTTATGAAAACATTTTACGAGGACCTATATTCCTCTTCCTCAAACTCCACCCCTTCTACTCCTCCCACCCAGTCACCATGGCCCAAGAACTTTTGGGATAACCTTTCTGCTCCCCAGCTTCAGGCTTCCATGACATCACCATTGCTGGCGCCCATCTCATTGGAAGAAGTCCGGAGTGTCATTGGACAGTTTGGCAGAGATAAGGCACCGGGCCCTGATGGCTTTAGTGCCGACTTTTATAAAATTCTTTTACCCCGAATAGGGGACACACTGGTGTCCGTCCTCAATGCGATTCTGTCTTCTGATACTCTTCCTAAACACTTTAACACTGCCATCCTCAAAGTCCTCCCTAAACCTGGTAGAGACTTATCCCAACCAGGGTCATATCGCCCAATTTCACTCTTAAATCTTGATTACAAACTACTTACTAAAATCTTAGCTAACCGGATTAAATTATTACTCCCTCATATCATACATAAAGATCAAACTGGGTTTATTTGGGGCAGACACTCGGAGATCAATGTAAGGAGAGTTCTTTCTGCCATTTATGTCTCCTCCTCCTCTTCAAATACCCCTTCCTCCCTTCCAGTTATTCTATCACTCGACGCGGAAAAAGCGTTTGATATGGTGAACTGGGATCATCTTTTTTCCACACTCCTACAATTTGGCTTCCCAGTAGATTTTGTAAATCTTCTAAAACTTCTCTACACGGCCCCACAAACACAGATATCCTGCAATGGAGTTCTCTCTTCTCCCTTTGAGATTCAGAGAGGTACCAGGCAGGGGTGCCCACTTTCACCCTTACTGTTTGCAGTAGCATTGGAACCCCTGGCGATTGCCCTACGCCAATCGAGTGTAATTAAAGGAATTCAAATAGGAGATATTGACCTTCGCCTTGCCCTCTTTGCCGATGATATGCTACTATTTGTTTCAGATCCATCGACCTCTATCCCAGAGATCCTTGGAATGATACAGGCATTCGGAGTTAGGGCGGGGTATAGGGTCAATGTGGCCAAATCAGAACTTTTACCATTAGGTCCCTCCTCACGTACTATTTCCACACTACTCCCAGATCTCTCATTCAAAATAGCCCTCACTAAGATCACATACCTAGGGATTCAAATCCCAGCAAACCTCTCCAGGCTTTATGAAGAAAATTTTACCCCTATTCTTGCACGTATTACCGCACTACTGGATGGTTGGAAATTGTTACCTCTATCCTTGATAGGGAGAATAGCTGTGTTACAAAGTATTGTTTTCCCAAAGATATTTTACCTCATGCAGATGCTCCCAGTCCGCCTTACTAAACATGATATTCAATATCTACGGAAAATTATGTCAAGGTTTTTATGGAAAGGCAAGAAGGCGTTCATTGCTTTGGATAAACTGATGGCACCCAAGTCCGCAGGCGGATTTGGTGTTCCAGATTACGCATCCTACTCAATGGCATCCCTATTTAGATGTGCTGCTGACTGGCTGTTTGACAGGGAACTCTATACAGACTCCGCTCTAGATGAGGCACTATTCACTCCTTACTCCCCGGGGGCATTACTCCTATCTAAACCCTCACTGATCCCGACCCACATCCTTGCTAACCCCCTTTTTAGGGATATCTATTATAACTGGCGCGCTTTACACAAGAAATTTAAATGCAATCCTGAGGAATCTATATGCATCCCGCTATGGGGTAATCCAGCTTTCCCCCCGTCCCTCCTTAACTCAAATTACCGACTCTGGAAAGAGAAAGGACTCTCAAACTCTTCCAAAGTATTTGACCCGGGAGGATCCATGTACTCCTTCACATCGCTCCAAGAGAAATATAGCCTACCCCACTCTCATTTTTTCATGTATCTACAGACACGACACTATCTAGGCTTGGCTACCCACAGGAGTACTACCTCACAAGAAACTCCCTTATCTACTAACCCACTACAGCTTTCGCTTAAAACACATAGAATAGGCCCGACACGCATTAGACAAATATACTCTATTCTGACATCTAGCACAACAGACTGTAGATGGGAAAGACTACTTCACCAATGGAGTAAAGATATACCTACTCTGACTGCCCATCACCAACTCAGTGATCATTATGTTTCTAGCTTGAAAGCCCTGGCCTCACCTTACTTACAGGAGGTCCACCTCCGTACGTTACAGAGAGCCTATATTTCCCCGAGCCAACATGCTAAGTTTCACCCCGCGGAAACTGGGGAATGTCCCAAATGTCATATACGTACGGCTTCCTTCTATCATATGTTCTGGGAATGTGGTCGGATTAAACGTTTCTGGAACAAACTTCTGGCTTACATTAATAAGCTTTTGAATATACATGTAACAGCAACACCCCTATCTTGTTTGTGTGCAAATTTCTCCGAATGGCATTTAGGACCTGAGAAACGGCGAACTATACCATTTCTCACAATTTTGGTAACAGTCTCAAAGAAAATTATTTTATCACACTGGTTGTCACCCTCTCCCCCTACACTCGGGGAAGTTCATGGTAAACTTCTACAGATACTATACTATGATAGGAAATCGGTCCAAGCCAATATAGAGGTGGGGGTTAAAACTTTTTACAAAAAGTGGGGTCTTTATATAGAGTCACGAGATCAGTCCACACAAGCCCAGATATTTAAAGTCTTTGAACAAACTGAATGGTTTCTCCATAGGAAACTATTAGAAGAATCTACCTCATAACCATCCATGCAGTTTAGGCTACTCAGTCCTAGGGTTGACCTCCTCCAGACCCTGCCAGGAGATTGATATATTCACTGCTATTTTTCCTCGATTCAATTGTCAGGAGCATCTTTCCCTCCTTCCCCATTTACCCTAATGTATTTCCCTACCCCATCTTCTTTCTTCTCTCTCTGTACTTTTTTCTCATCTTCATGTGAAAACAAATTGATTTTTGAATGATGTTTTAATGGTTAGCTTTAAGGAACATCTTCCTGAGGGTTTTATGGTACAAATAGTGCATACCTGAAACACGGGAACATATGCCTTTTTCACTACTTTTATTCCCATGCTCAGATAAGATTGTATGTTTTCTTTTCGATACAGTTTGATGTACCTACCTACATGATATAATTGTTTACTTCATCAAATGCTACCGATTTGTTCCTGTTTGACTTTATACTCTATGAAAATCAAAATAAACAGATTTATAAAAAAAAAATAATACAGAAAACTGCTCCACGGGATTCACACCATTCTACCTAATGTTTGGGAGACAGGGCAAACTCCCAAAAGATTTAGAGCTGATGCCAATGGTGGAGGAGTCTGACACTGTGTGGACTGACTGGGTGCAAAGAACATCAGTACCGGATAGAATCTACTTGGCAACTGGTGGAACAATGGATGGAAATAGTGCATCACCATCAGGAGAAAAACTACAATTTGTATGCCCGCACAACGCCTTTCAAGATTGGAGATAAAGTTTGGAAAAGGAAATATCACCGATCAAGAAAACTGGATTCCATGTGGGAAGATGTTCTCTATGTTATTGTCAGAGTTCCAGCTGATGTACTATATACTTACCAAATCCAGAGACCCGATGGACATTTGACACAGTTGAAGTCCCGGCAGTAGAGAAAGACTCATCTCTGGCAGAGGGGTGGGGAACCCCAGGGGGCATTCCATTCCATGACCCCATAGAGCTCTTATTATTTATGGGTGGCACGACGCTGAGCTCCATAAAACCAGTGACCCCAAGACCCAGGGTAAAGGTACCCACCGAATGTGATGACATGCCTTGTATTGTACCTGAACAGGCCAAAGGAGCACTTACCTCAATTCCTAAAGGCCACAATGCAGTACAAGAGGTACATTACCTCAAAGGTACCGCAATTGAAATATTGTGAAATGTTTTATCAACCTCTGTTCTGTATATATGTATATAATGAAATAAGTATGTACTCACCTTGAGTATATTGTCTTTGCTCAATATTGCCCTCCCACATTCAAGACTTGAGTGTGTATTTGATGAGCGGTTTCTCAGAATTCTTGCCTTTGAAAATCTTGCGTGAGGACACATATGTTTTTAGTGGGGTAATATGTGACACTCTGAGATGGATATCCTATTAACTTGGATTTATGGGGAAATATGTGGGTATATAGGTACAATCACCCATATACTGGAGACAACCTGGGTGAGACACCTAAATTTTCCCTAAAAGGAACCCTCACTTCTCACTAACCAGCACAGTGCAGCTGAAAGGGTTAACAGCTTCCCCGTGCCTAGGCTGCTAGGCAACGCCAGCAACCAAAGGACAGCAACATGTGGAGCACTAGGACCCAGGTGGAGACCTGCAGAGCAGGAAGAATCAAAGCTGCTGATTGGGTGGTGCAAAGCAGGAAGAGTAGGAGGTGGGGTTACCTCCTGAATTGATTGCTGAGGAGTCTCCTGAGGTGACAGGGAGAGAGAAAAGGTGAGGAGTGGTGCTCTGAGGTACCAACACGGAGAATGATGCTGCACTGAGGTGATGCTGAGGAGACACGCTGTGGAGAGCAGAGCCGCTGCTGAGGATAGCCACTGGATAGGCCAGAGTCACAGAAGCTGTGCTGCAGCAAGGGGAGACCAGCACCAGGGACAGTCCCAGTGGTAGAGAGCTGGGGACCCACTGAGCAATGCTGCCACTGACAGGTATTTACCCCAGCCAGCACCCTCCAACAAGTGACATTATACAGCGCTGAGCAGGATTTAGAGGAGGGAGAGAAAGATTGAGTTGATCCCTGTAGTGCAGTGAGACTTCTGAGTGCTTCAGCCAGTAAAAGTCGTAGTCTAAACCCAAGTTAACCGCAAGTTACCTCATGAGAGTGAGTTAGGCACACTAAAGACACCCTCAGTTAAAGAGGGACTTGCCTTTCTTCAGGCAAGATCCTAACTATAGAGCTAGAGACACTTAGCATAGAGATCCACTACAGTACAGCGCACAGTACAGGAGGCTTGCTAATAGAAGGAACTGAGTGCTCTGCTAACTTAACCTGCTTCCTCATTTCTGCAATTACCTGACTGCCTCCATGTTTGACCCCGCATTGCTTTATTACTTCACCTTTGCTTGGTATTTAACTGAAGACTGCTACAGTGCTTATTTGTAGGCGGAGCTGTGTCATGAGCTGCATTTCCCTATAGACTACCAAATTCTGTCAGCTGGCTTTTGTGAAACACATTTGCCTGCAATATTTTACCTCGTGCACTGGAATGGAACCCTGCTGCCTGCATTGCCAGCTTTGCCTCAATCCTTCTGTTCTGCTTAGAAACTGCTCTTGCTAACATTTTCATCTTATGCATGCTTCCCTTTATTGACTGAGCACTGTTAGGAATCCGCATGCCTACTTTCACTGAACTGCTGACCCTATGATGTATATTTGCTGTTTGAGCATTTCAGAACTGGGCTATTGTCTGTGATATATCAGCTGACTTCAGGTTCGCTATAAACTGAGTGTATGCTCAGGTAAAAGAAGATTATAGGTACAACTAGGGTTAGACCGCCCAGTGTGAGCATAATGGAAGATTGCAAGCTACCAGTTTAGTAATGCTTATATACATGGTATACTGATTTGTTTGATTATAAGGTGACCTAGTCTTACTGTTCGTGACAGTACCATACCTCTTTATATGTATTATTTTTATTTATATGTGAAATGTTATTTGCCTTTGATCAATTGATCTCCCAGTGGTGACCAGTTGTTCCTGAATAATAAACCTTTCTGTCTCTGTCTTAACGCGTAGTGACCATAGTATTGGGTCCTCTGGGGTTGGGGTTCCTCGTTTCTCTGCCTAGGGTTATAGCAGTAAGGTCCGGTTAGAGAGGTGACTCCAGGTAAAGAATCCAGATACATCCTCCTGCACCTGCACAACACATCCTCAGTACTTACCTGTTACACAAGCGTACACTGGGCCTAATTCAGACTGGATCACAGCAGTGGCAGTGATCACAGTCTGAATCCCTATGTGGAGTGTGGGCACACTGTGCGTGCACCATCGGCGGATACAGACAGGGGCAAAAAGGGAGAATGCCCCCTACACATACTGCTCTGGGATAAATGGCCGGGTCCAGTTACTACGACGATCACCTGCGGGCTGCGGCTGCACTAACATAGCCCACCACCGCTGAGAGTCTGACTGAATGAAAGACTACTAAGTGCAGGGAGCTGGAGCCTGGAGCAAGCAGTTTGTTACTCACTGTCTTCTCTGCTGCATCCGGCTCCCCTCCCCTGTCCCAGCCAATCCGGCTCCTCCTCAGTGATATGATGCCTCAGTGCAATGACAAACACTATCATTTGTTGACGCCAAGAAAACATTTAATTTCAGGGGAGACCGGTGCCATTTTTACAGTAGCGGAGGAGCGGGCATGGAGAGAGGAGCTAAAGCCTGTAATTGCCTCATTGTGTGTGTAGGTGAGCTCTCGTCTAGATCTGCTGTAAGTCTCATTGATCCCTCTCTGGTGCAAATTTTGTGCTCCAAAAAAACATTGGAAATCCAGAATCAGAGCGCTGCTGTTTACTTGCATGTCTGAAATTGTACTGTGTGTGCAGCAATGTTTTGTGTGAGGCTGCAGTTACATGATCACTTTGGGGTTTTTCCACTTTGTGTGGTATTCAGCTAGGAGCTGGCTTATAGAGCTGTAAATGCCTCACTGTGTGTGCTTTGGGAAGGGGAGCTGAGGGGGGATGTGCTCATTCACACCAAAATCCCACTTCACCTCCTCCGCACCATGCCAACCACAGCCTCCTTATCCACCACACCACAGACCACAGCATCCTCAGCACCGCCGCTGCTAAATAGGTAATCTTACCCTGCTGCCTTTCTCTTTCCCTAATCCCTACTGTATGCCCTTACTGGCCCTCCCTCTGTCACTCTCCCTGTCCCTATGTCCCTGCTGTCACTTTCCCTGTCCCTCTGTCACTCTCCCTATCCCTATGTCCCTGCTGTTAATTTCCCTATTCCTCTGTCACTCTCCATTTTCCTATGTTCCTGCTGTCACTCTCCCTGAATGTTGTCTCATTCCATGTGGTATAATGTGAATTTTGGCTCATTTTGTGCGCTATAATGTGAATTTCGGATCATTCTGTGTGGTATAATGAGAATTTTGGCTCATACCATGTGCTATAATGTGAATTTCTGATTATTCTGTGTGCTTTATTGTAAATTTTGGCTCATATGTGTGCTATAGTGTGACTTTCGTCTCATACCATGTGCTGTAATGTGAATTTTGGCTTATTCCGTGTGCTATAATGTGAATTTAGGCTCATTCTGTGTGCTATAATGTGAATTTCTGCTCATACAGTGTGCTATAATGTGAATTTCGTCTCATACTGTGTGGTATACAGTAATGTGAATTTTGGCTCATACCGTGTGCTATAATGTATACCATTGTTTTCCTATTACTTATGCCATCACAGGATCTATTAAAAGAAATGAGTATTTATATAAAGCATTTTTTCCCGCTAAAGTAAATTTATTTAACTTTTTTCTCTCTGAAAGTGGACTGGTAGCCCAAATCTGTGCTGCATGATTGTGCATGTGTGATCTACGAATGTGCAAATGCATGCAGGAATGGCGATTCGCCAGTCTGTATCACCAGTGCTCAGGGTTCTCTCCACTAACTGGCAACAATAGGAAATTTTAGAAGCGAACAGGAGGGGCATTTCTAAGTGGGAGGAGCTATGATTAGGTGATAGGAGTCATAATTCTTAAACCTCCCCCCTTAAAAGTTAAGTTTAGATCCGCCACTGGTGTGCGCACCCCGGTAGCCAAGTGAGATGCTAAAAGCATCTCAGGGCTGTGATCGCCTCTGCCTGATTGACAGACAAAGGCTGCCACCGGGCAGAAGGGGGCGTACCAATGGCACTAGGATGCCATTGGCGTGGTGCTGTCTGGACAATGGAGACGTGTCCGGGCCATTGGGGAGCGGCCCGTGGCGGTTGCGTGACATCACATGCAGCCGCTGCGACCCAGGACATGGCGAGTAGCGGCATGCCAGTGTGCAAGTGCTGCGGTGAGAGGGAGCTACTCGTCAGGTATATAACCATTGCCACCTTGCGATGCTTTTGCACCTGTGCGGGGAAAGGGGGGCCTGACATGCGGGGTGGACTAGCCTTGTGTCAGGTGCACCCCCGCATGTCTGTGAGACTGACCGTAGATGTGCTTAATTTAGTACATCTGCGATCAGTTCTGAATTAGGCCCTAAAGGCCTTATTCAGGTTTGTTACAAACCAAAAAAAGCACACTAATGGGCAAAACCATGTGCACTGCAGACGAGCAGATGTAACATGTGCAGAGAGAGTTAGATTTGGTTGGGATTTGTTCAAGATGAAATCTAAATTGCAGTGTAAAAGTAAAACAGCCAGTATTTACCATGCACAGAAATAATATAAACCACCCAAATCTAATTTTCTCTGGACGTTACCTCTGCACCACCTGCAGTGCAACATGGTTTTGCCCATTACTACGCTGAATAACCCCATAAGATACAATGTTTAGAAAAAATTATGTTTCACTTCCGTGGAAGAGCATCTGAGTTGTGTTGTATGTCAAAAAGACGCCAGGTATACTGAGAGCACACCCGTAGGTCAGTAGTTATATAGTTATATTTGAGTAGTGATGTCACTCACTCAGGTAAAATGTAGTTGAGGGTCAAACCTTAATCTTTGATGAATAATGTTAGTTATACAATATACAGTATATGTTTACAAGCTTGGTTATTAATGTGTTGTGTAATACATTATTGTCTTCTCTTACATTAGTAATATTTATTAGAGAAAATGATGTAAAGCAGAGAAACAATAGGGGATGATCTGTGTAACGGTGTGTACACACGGTGAGATATTTTCTTATGATTTTGACTATCTTGAGAGTATACGTGAAAGTTGTCCCACCATATTTCCATAATACCTATAATACAGTATCATACTGAGCCTTTGATGCTAACAATTCCAATTTCCCCATTTTACCTGCTAGGCTTCTTGAGTTCGCAAGCATACATTTTAGTTTAGTGTTTTCCTTGTCCGTTTGTTTTTTAAAGGTATCCTTTCATTGTTCAAAAGTGCCTCCCTAGAGTTACTCTTACTGACTGTTCTTCTCCTCCCTCCCTCTCCACCCTCATCATACTTAATACAGCCCACCTTACTATTCTCTTTGATTAACCCACTGAGTCTTTCAAAACTCTCCGCCCCGTCATAAGTATTTTCCCTTATGCTACATACATATATGCTGTAATGTTGACCCATAATTGTTAGTTAATGTATTGGCAATACCCTTTTTTTACCCATGTAAATACCCTTGCCGGCTGCTCTTTTCCCTCCTCCACCCCCATTTAGTTCACTACCACCATCCTTACTATTCCCACTGCATGACCCATAGTTTCTAGCTAAACCCTCCCCCCAAGGCTCCTAGTTTAAAAGCTCCTCCAACCTTCTAACCATCCTTCCCCCTAGCACCGAAGTCCCCTCCTCATTCAGGTGCAATCCATCAGAGCCGGGTTAAGGCAGGGGATTGAGGGGCAGCCGTCCCAGCCCCCCCCCCCCCTCCCACAACCTATGTTTTCACTGAAAAGCTGTTACTGAAAAGCTGAGCCGCTGAAGGAAGACTCCTACAAAATGGTTTTATAGGAGTCTTCCTTCGGCGGCTCAGCTGTTCAGTAACAGCAGCCACCAAGGAACTCCTGCATAGTCAGTCTCGCGGGACAGGGAAATCCCACGAGACAGTGACTGCAAGCCACCGGACTGAAATTTAAGTGAAGGTGTGTGTGTGTGTGTGTGTGTGTGTGTGTGTGTGTGCTTGTGTATATGTGTGTATCATCTATGTGTGTGTGTGTGTGTATGTGTATATGTATTATGTATGTATGTATGTGTGTGTGTGTGCGCGGCCCTGGGAGGAGAGGGGGGCGAGACTTTATCAGAGATCATAGGTGCAGGCCCCCACAATCTATGTTGCCCTGGGCCCCCACCACCTTTAATCCGGCCCTGCAATCCATCCCGACAAAAAAGATGGCGCCTGACTGAAAAGTCCACCCAGTGTTCCAGGAACACAAACCTCTCCTTCCTACACCAGCCTCTAAGCCACACATTTACCTCCCTGATCTCCCTCTGCCTCCCTGGGCTAGTGCGTGGCACAGGTAGTATTTTGGAGAATATTACCTTAGATGTCCTTTCCTTTAGTTTCTGGCCTAAGTCCCTATAATCTTTCTTAAGGACATCCCACCTACCACTAACCTTGTTGTTGGTGCTAATGTGCACCAAGACTGCCGGGTCAGTCCCAGCCCCCCCAACAATCTATCTACCCGGTCTGCGATGTGCCGTACCCGAGCACCCAGGAGACAACAGACCATACAGCAGTCACGATCCCGGTAGCAGATTGCCCTATCTGTCTTCCTGATGAAAGAGTCCCCTACCACCACAATCTGCCTGGGTACCTCTCTAGCTTTCATCCCGTCTGTGCCAGTGGGACCACTCCTCCGGTTGTTAGAGGGAACAGTCTCCTCCAGCTCCATCATTTCCTCACTATCATCCACTGAATCTTCCTTCAATTGGGCAAATTTGTTCGGGTTTGATAGTTCAGAGATGTCGTGCCTCCACCTCTTTTTCTTCCTTCTAACAGTAACCCAGCTAGCTACCTGATTATCCTCGTCTACCGGTGTTCCCCCCTGCAACTTCTCCACCATTCTATCTAAACTTTGCTCAAGATTGTGAATACCCCTCAGTCGCATACAAGTTTGCTCTACATCAGTTACCTGGGCTTCCAGGGCAACCGTCCACACACATCTTGTGCAGATGTATTTACACTGGGTCAGCTGCTCCAGGTGTGCATACATCTTGCACTACATGCACTAAGTGAGACTCTCAATTATGGCCACTCCCATTTGCTTAACAACTCTAACTCCCTATTACCTTCCGAAGAACAATGTAAAACAATACAAACTATGCAATATGATATTGACTATGACCTAGTTGTGAAGAGAATCAATATTCACAACACAGCAGAAACAGCCAATTCAACCACAATTACAATAAAGTAGGTAATCAATACTTATCTGTTTTATTCTGGCATGTAAGCAATTGTCAGTTGATGCTGTATGCCATATTTCTTCAGGAACTGTGCTAAAACTCTGTTTTCATACTCGCCGCCAGGGTCGGAATCTCAAGACTTTTAGTTTCAGACCCGTCTGAGTCTCCATCAGTTTCTTGTATTCCACAATTTTATTGACAACTTCACTTTCAGCTTTTATGAAATTCACGTCATTCTTGTGGCATCATCAATAAATGTTATACAACACCTGTAGCCACTCATTGATTCCATCTCCATCGGACCACATACATCAGTATGCACTAGGGCTAGTGGTATTTCCACTCTACTAGTAGACTCTTAGGAAATAGAGTGCAAGTCTGCTTTCCTTTTATACAACTCTCACACACAGGTCTCTCAGTATTACGCACAGTGATTCCAGTTGCCATTCCATTGAGTAGTTTCTGGATGTTGTCATATCCCAGATGACCTAGTGCCTTTGCCACAGCTCCATCGACTGGTTTGAATCAGAGGCCACCATTGCAGAACACCGCTCAGTGTCTAGGACATACAGTTGGTTGCACCAGGTTGCTGAAGCAATTACAGTTCCTTTCTCATTTTGCACCATACACTTGCCCTTTGCAAACTGGACTCTGTAACCCTTTTTCTCCAGGACACTTATAGCAATAAGATTGCTTCCCAATTCTTTCATGAACAAGACGTCTTGGATGTCCGTAATAACTGCTTCACCTTTAATTTTTAGACACACTGTGATTGTCCCAAATTTTGAATCAGTAAGGACTTTGCCTCCAATCCCTTTTACCAGGGACGTGCAGTCAGGGGAGGCAGGGGAGGCAGTGCCTCCCCTGTCATTATGATTAAAATAATATAAAGAAAATACTTATGACACATATTCCGTGTCATAAGTAATTTCTTTATATTAACCTATCCATTTCCGTGATTAAAAGTAGTTTGGGAGGCACTGATAGCAGTGCCTCCCGTTTATAATAGAGACAGGTGACAAAGCCTAATATATCCTATATTAAACACTCTAAAAGGTTAAGAGACACAGTACGCAATTGGCGCACAAAGTACCGCAAGGGTACGCCCTTAGCGTAGCAGACGCTGTGCACAGGGTGTGAACACAGGCGTCGCAGACACTTACAGAATTAAACTTTAATAACTATACCTTAAGGAATGTACTTATACTGTAAACCTTTGTGCAGTGATAATGTGTAGATGTAATGCAGTGTAACCTTGTTAGCTTAAAAGCTGTATGAGCGTCTGTGACGCTCTGAGAACCCTTTAGCAATATAATAAACACTCAAATACCGGTCTAAGGTTCTAACACCTTTAAGGGAGAAAATGAACGTTCAATTGCAAAAGAATACACAATACAAGTTATACACTACCAAAATAACATAAAATACCTAACCGAATTACTACACATAAAATACAATAACGACACGATTACATTTAAGGGGAAGGAGAGAGAGAATGGCTTACAACATTAATAAGAGACAAAATGTCTGCAGAGAATTTACACATGTGGGAATGATCGCTGCGCAGTTAGTCAATGCTGAGAACCTTTGTGTTGAGAAACTTGAGCTCACCCAGGCTGGCTGTCCCTATATACACAACACACAGCAACAACACAATGGTCCCTACAATACCGCATGGGACAGAAGCTAGACTCCATTTTGGGAAAAACTCCCATGATTCCAAAGTCTGCAACATATGGTTCAAAAGGGAATGCCAGCAGCCATTTTAGATTTGCAAGTCCGAACACATGGCATTCTTTGCTACACCATAATCACATAGCAGAAGACATAAGACTCCACTATATTCCAAAATGTATAAGCTTCAATATAATGCATATGTGCTGATTTTACAATTCCAAACCATCTAAATCACCTTTCACAATTTCAAGCCATCACAAGACCAGATCACCAGGTACCCACAAGTATCAGCCTGCTATTGCTACAAGCACATGACTACAGTAACAAAAGGAAGTATGTTTTGACTTCTAACCTTCAGCAAGATGCATCATGTAAAACTACTATAATCTGTTATAAATCACCATCCATAAATGTATACCAGAGATGCTATGCTACAGATTGTCTACTGTTCCAATTCATTACAGATTTCATAGAGTATCATCACAACCATACAACAATCACATAACTGCACAAGCATCATTAACCTTAAGCCATTTGTATCTCCAAACTAACTATTCTATGCCAATCATTTCACAACTACTTTACCACAAACACATATTTAAACTATTCTATGCCATTAAGCCATGTGTATACAATACTTAGCCTTCGTAAGGAGATCAGTCCTGGTGACGAGCCAGCCATGCTTCTGGGTGCTAGGTAGCTGTGTGCAGCTACAGTACATCTGCCATCATGGTTTTGGGAGAGTGAGCTCTGATATCAAGTTCTCAGGTATGCATGCAACCTGTGGGTGTGTCTTTCACAGCATGTGGGCTAGCTGTATCAGTGAGCTGAGCTGGCCATGTGATCTTGGTTATGACACTTGTTTCAAATTCCTGTCTTGTGGGAAGCTATTGTTTGGCGAATACTGTCTCACTGTCCACTTTCAGTTGAGACAATGACATCTCAGCAATCATTCTTCTGGAGACAAAACCAGCCCCATTCGTAAACAAAGTGCCAGCCCTCTTCATTGAGTCTCAAAGCTTAGTGTAATTAAAGGCTATTGTATTCCGTCTGCGGGAAAGAAACTGACTGGTCTTAGGTGTAATTTATTCGGAATACAATTAATCTTCAATTACTATTCCTGTGCTTAACTATGCATAAGAACATGTGAAGCCCTCCCAACATGAAAGCTATTGTTTGGGGAATCTCTAAGGTCAAAGAGCCATTTTAAATATACCATACTTTGCTGAACTCAGGGGAATATTAACTTATAAAATACATTATTTTGATTAGATATGTAGCGATCGTGTCGCATGCTAGATGCGCACAAACTCTACCGTAAATGCGCACACCGTGCGCCCGTGACGGCGAGTGTGCGCACGCACGGGAGGGTCTGTGCACGTGCAGCGGGCACATGCATGAGGTGCATATATGGCAATGTGCAGCGTGATATTTTTCTGACTTTGACAGTCCACCCTTTGGCAGTCACCAATAACTGCCACTTCCTAAAACAGTTCAAAAAGAGAAAAATATATGTCATATGTAAATACATTTCTATGATTGGGTAAGGGAGGAGAGAAGAAGGTAGGAATAGGGTATGACCTAGTGAGATAGCAGAAGCATGTGTGTATGAATCCATGTTTGGGGGGTCATGTATCATCGTGCCGTACGTGTTTTAAATCAAGCTTCGAGGTATTGCGAAGTATACATTTGAATTCCTTCTTATCCCGTAATAAGGGTCTGTGGATGGGCTGTCAAACTTTACCGACCTCTTTTCGGCTTTTGGTTGCAACAAAATGGGGGAGCACATTTTAGTTGATGATACATGAATGGGGGGATATGTGAGTGCTGATATCTGTGCCTGTATTCCCTATTGACTATGTGTGTCATTACCTGAAGGTTGTAGAAATGAAGATAAAGAGCAATTATGGTAAATGCAGTCATAAACTATGTGAGTTTAATATACATTTGCCGATTGAGGTCTTGTCTTTTGTCTTGTCTTGTCTCGATGTACATGTTGACTGTAGTCTCCCGATGCTTTTGCTATAAACGGTGTGCAAAAAGCTTTTTCAATGTCCATAGAATTACAAAAAATGTTGGGCTAGCGTAAAGTTAAAGTTACTAGGGATATAGGGGGTCTATGGCATAGTCCATCAGTTGTCTGTGTAAAAGGTTGTCAAATTCTTCTTCCAAGCGGATGTCTTTGTACCTTGGAGGAAAACAAAGGAGAAATGGGTGAAAGAAACAGGTCGTGGAATCACCTTTTATCACAGCGTGGTTTCAATGGTTGGGTCGTAAATCAAATCAATTTTGTTATGTGATACAGTCATTACTTCAGGCGGTACTTTTTCAATATAACATAATCCCTCTGAGTTTGGGGCAAGCCGCTCATACGCCTTTCTCCCGCATATGAAATATGCATCATCGGGGAGAACATATGGGACTGAATATGTCATTACCATGTTACACATTTTCCATGTGGACTCTCCTAACCCTAATTCTCCCATCTGTCTAGTACACGTATCCGGTTGTATGATATGTGCACAGTATCCTGGTGATACTTCTCCAACTCTCATGGTCCTACTTCCTAGGGTATACCTATATCGGAAATATTTTCCACTATCGGCTATGTGGCGTATGAGCTCTGTATCTGTAGGCATTCTATCGGCTCTATATGAAAAGGTCATGGTTTTGTTATTCCATGACACTTCCCAATTTCCCGGCTTTCGGGGATTGGAAATATTAAAACACACTAAGGACCTATCCACATGATATTGGTGGAGCTTCAAACTAGGAGGACTAGAGATATTAAACCTCTTGTCCACCGGTCTCCCACCACTTAACTCAAGTACCTCCCCTATCGTTAAAGGAAATGGTACTAGTCCTGACTTGCTGTGACCTTGAGGTACTTGAGAGCATACCCAACAGTCTGTTTGGTTTAACACCTTACCCACTAATGAGTGATAGTCACCCAATGGATGCCGGTCCATGTTAATGTTAAAACTGGACTGACATTTCTTGATGCACCCATCCTCAACTAAGTTATCACAATGCCTACAGATGCAATTTTCTTCAGCTAACAATCCTTCACAATTCCTTCTATGGTCAATGCTACCAGATCGTTTTCTGATACTCGCCTTTGCTTGGTGATTATGTTGTTCTTGGAAATCTACGCCTCCATCTTTGTCATCAGAACCTTTCTGGATCCTTTCTCGACCTCACTGGTACTCTCACCGAAACAGACTGCTCTGGTCAACATCAGGGTCGACATGAAAACACGGATCACAGTCTCTTGAGGCGAGTCCATCTTACAGGAGGAGAAAGGAGAAATTTGTAATGGGGGTACAGGAAAACAGTTTGAGGGGGAGAGAAACTTGTTATGATAATTAGTTCTCTAGTCTTGTTGTTCTTCTTGTTCTGCTGTCATCTCAAAGGTGCTGTCTCTCAGTCTTCTAAACATTCTGGTGATACAATATTTCTTCTAGCTCAGCGCTCTTTCTGTAAGGAGAATAAATCTTGCATTACCATTTGTCCAACTAATGTTTGACATACCATCTGTAACGTTATGAGAACATGAGAAAGAAGAGAGAGAGAGAGAAAAAAACAACGAGAGAGAGAGAACCGTTCATATATATATGCATCACATAAATCAACAATAAACAACAACAGAAAAAAAAACATTTTTCAAACATTTTTCAGGAGAGAAAAAAACATTGTCAGATCTTCCGTTCACCATCAGGCTGTCACATCTACATGTCCAATGGTATCCTTGCATAGTCTCTCCCACCAGTATTTCCATACCTACCCTTTGTATCTGGCCAGGATACATCGATGCTGGTAGGTCATACTGGGGTTTGGTAGACTTCTGCAAGGACCAAATAGCTATGTGATATTTGGGTCCTTCCGATGAACGTCAGAGATGGGGAAAAGAACACTTACAGATAAATTACAACGTCTACCCGGCCGTCCTTGTGCCTGCAAGGAACTGACCTCCCATTTAATTAACTGTAACCTCGGGCTTACTATCAGTCCTAATGATCACCTTTCCTGATTGCATGTTACAGGTGCGGCCCAAACTCCTTCCTATGTGATCTCTGATTACAATTTGGTGTGTCATAACTTTGCTCATATCTTTGTCTAGGGGGTTTATATGAATTTGGTCTACTTCTTGATCTACAATCTCTTGCAAAATGACCTTCCTTCTGGCAATTATAACACCTTTTCACCTTTGACTTACCCACAGGGATCTGGGGCTTCTTTGTTTCCCTGTGCTTGATGATGTTTTGCTCATGCCCAACAGCGGAGTTCCTTAATGCAGTTACTGAGTTATTTCTCCAGTTAGGTAGAGAGGCTTGTATACTCGTTCTTAATACTTCCTTTAAACCATTTATTAACACATAAACTGCTACTTTCCTGTAGTGTACATTTGTTTTAATATATTGTGTTCACCATGACAGGATTTTGTTCCATTATGCTATTTTGTGTTAACTCTTTGGTGTAAGATGCATTTGTCTGTGAATAACATACAATACCATACTTACCTGTTGACACGACCTCACCTGACCCTCCGTTAGGGGGTTCTGCTATTGCCTTTACCAACTTGGCCGTGTCCCTCTGGGTGTCTCGTATGATGACTGCTGGGTAGAGTGTTGACATCGTGTTGGTTTCACCTTCTCGCTGGTAATCCTGAGGGGAGTTTAACATGGGGTGCGACTTGCACAGGTTAACATTTGTAATTTTGACACTTTCATTTTTATAAACATTATTACATTTGTTACTTTCATTCTTAATACAGTTACTAAGTGCATTTTTTTATCGTACACCATCGCGCCATTCTCTGCAGCCATAATCCTCTCCATTGCCATGTCTCTCTTCCCAAGATGAGAGTCAGATATGCAAGTTAAATTTCTTTGCATTTCACTTTCCTGTTGCCACAATGTTAAATAATCATAATGTCTAATACGCCTTTTTGAAGATTTAATCAGGCAAACTCTTCTCTTTAAATTTTGTAACACTTCTGGGTTAAAAGTACCTACCCGGGAAAACTTCTCCCCGTCATGCACAGTCATCCTTTCCCATTCATTGCATAACATTTCTGTGTGATGACCATCCTGGTCTAATTTCTCACACATGACCTTGCCGACCTGATTGATCGGTTTCAAATCAACCTGAACCTCGGTTGATCGCCCCTTACCTGAACAAATGGCCCCCATCTCTGCAGGTGCTGCTTTCACTACCTCTGACTTCAAATCAGGGTCTTCGGCAACCCTTACAGAAAACCAAGATGTCCGGGGTAAGGCTGCGGTGGGGGTTTTGCAACGAGGTCCGCCCACTTAACTCCGCCCATGCTGGCCAATACGGCGACCAAAGTTCCCGGAGCTTCCGTACCCAACCTAGGGCACCTAAGTACGTCTACTTGCTCGGGCGTGTGGGAGTGTCTTACCCTCCCCAGCAAGTATCAGTCGCTGGAATGTCCCTGAGTGATCAGGCTACTTCCCTTAAAATAAAAAAATTACACAAATCACGTTAACAATGTGCAAGTAGCGTTCTTCTGAATTCAAGACACGCTAATGCACACAATCACATGCGGTACAATCGTATCTGCACACAAGCAACTAATCTTATGTGCGGAACGATCAGTGGAATTGAAAATTTCTGCTGCAAATTCCTTCAGCGATGAGCTTCTTTGGCCTATATGGGTCTCGCACCAACCCTCTTCGGTTGTGCTTCTCTACTTCTAGTCTGCTGTACCTGAACCTCTTGTTCTGTGACCTCCTGGTCTGTGACCTCCTGGTCTGTGACCTCCTGGTCTGTTATGTACAGCAGACTCTACTGCTCATTAATATGTCGAGATTAACAAGGGACGCCTCCCAAGCCACCCCACGATATCACTCTCACTGGTGTACCTCCTTCTACTGGCCTATGGTTCCCACTTCCGTAATAAAAGAGAAATCTTATATATACACACTCTTACATTCGAACACTCTTATTTCTGTACAGAATTCCTTTCATTCGGTATTAGCCTAACCCAGAAGAATTGCAATAGAGAAGGTTTTTTTCTTTTAACTTTAAACTTTTGTATTTGAGATAGATCTGTGTTATTATCGCGTTATTTCCTTATCGCCTACTAAACAATACTATCGTGCGGTTTGTATTATGTGGGTGTATCCGTACGCTCTGTTGCGTAATATACGCTCCGTGCGTCGACCCTTGTTGCATACGCCCTGCCCTTGTAAGGACACGTGTACACAGACCAAGTACGTCCACAGTAACACACTACACGTTTATCAATGTGAATGATTTTTTAACAGTAATCATTCACTGAACACCACCCAAATCTCCCTTGTTTTCTAGGCGAGACTGTGTGCGTGCCTTTTACAATTATTCCCTTAAATATTACTTTTTATTAGAGATGAGCGGGTTCGGTTCCTCGGAATCCGAACCCGCCCGAACTTCATGTTTTTTTACACGGGTCCGAGCGACTCGGATCTTCCCGCCTTGCTCGGTTAACCCGAGCGCGCCCGAACATCATCATCACGCTGTCGGATTCTCGCGAGGCTCAGATTCTATCGCGAGACTCGGATTCTATATAAGGAGCCGCGCGTCGCCGCCATTTTTCACACGTGCATTGAGATTCATAGGGAGAGGACGTGTCTGGCGTCCTCTCCGTTTATAGAGATTCGAGAAGAGAGTGAGACAGAGAGAGACACAGTAGTAATTTGGGGAGCATTAGGAGGAGTACTACTACTACTAGTACTTGCTGAAGTGATAGAGAGAGATAGTGTGACTGTATTATCTGACTTGTGGGGCAGTTAGAGTCTGAGAGCAGGACTCAGGACTCAGGAGTACATATAACGTACAGTGCACACTTTTGCTGCCAGAGTGCCAGCCACACTGCCATTGTTTGTGACCACACTGACCACCAGTATAATATATATTGTGATTGTCTGCTTAGGACTCAGGAGTACTACTTGCAAGTTGCTGATAGTGTGACCAGTGACCTAACCATCAGTTTAATAAATCACCACCAGTTTATGAGTTTAATATATATTATATATATATATATAATTGTATATAATATATATATAATATTGTATACCACCTAGCACCTACCCGTGTTTTTTTTCTTTCTTCTTTATACATACTACTATAGTAGCTTACTGTAGCAGTCTGCGGTGCTGCTGAGCTGACAGTGTCCAGCAGGTCCGTCATCAGTCATTACATAATAAATATATAATATATACCTGTCCGGCTGCAGTACTAGTGATATTATATATACATATATATTGATTTCATCTCATTATCATCCAGTCTATATTATCAGCAGACACAGTACGTTAGTCCACGGCTGTAGCTACCTCTGTGTCGGCACTCGGCAGTCCATCCATAATTGTATACCACCTACCCGTGGTTGTTGTTTTTTTCTTTCTTCTTTATACATACTACTATAGTAGCTTACTGTAGCAGTCTGCGGTGCTGCTGAGCTGACAGTGTCCAGCAGGTCCGTCATCAGTCATTACATAATAAATATATAATATATACCTGTCCGGCTGCAGTACTAGTGATATTATATATACATATATATTGATTTCATCTCATTATCATCCAGTCTATATTAGCAGCAGACACAGTACGGTAGTCCACGGCTGTAGCTACCTCTGTGTAGGCACTCGGCAGTCCATCCATAATTGTATACCACCTACCCATGTTTGTTGTTTTTTTCTTTCTTCTTTATACATACTACTATAGTAGCTTACTGTAGCAGTCTGCGGTGCTGCTGAGCTGACAGTGTCCAGCAGGTCCGTCATCAGTCATTACATAATAAATATATAATATATACCTGTCCGGCTGCAGTACTAGTGATATTATATATACATATATATTGATTTCATCTCATTATCATCCAGTCTATATTAGCAGCAGACACAGTACGTTAGTCCACGGCTGTAGCTACCTCTGTGTCGGCACTCGGCAGTCCATCCATAATTGTATACCACCTACCCGTGGTTGTTGTTTTTTTCTTTCTTCTTTATACATACTACTATAGTAGCTTACTGTAGCAGTCTGCGGTGCTGCTGAGCTGACAGTGTCCAGCAGGTCCGTCATCAGTCATTACATAATAAATATATAATATATACCTGTCCGGCTGCAGTACTAGTGATATTATATATACATATATATTGATTTCATCTCATTATCATCCAGTCTATATTAGCAGCAGACACAGTACGCTAGTCCACGGCTGTAGCTACCTCTGTGTTGGCACTCGGCAGTCCATCCATAATTGTATACCACCTACCCGTGGTTGATGTTTTTTTCTTTCTTCTTTATACATACTACTATAGTAGCTTACTGTAGCAGTCTGCGGTGCTGCTGAGCTGACAGTGTCCAGCAGGTCCGTCATCAGTCATTACATAATAAATATATAATATATACCTGTCCGGCTGCAGTACTAGTGATATTATATATACATATATATTGATTTCATCTCATTATCATCCAGTCTATATTAGCAGCAGACACAGTACGTTAGTCCACGGCTGTAGCTACCTCTGTGTCGGCACTCGGCAGTCCATCCATAATTGTATACCACCTACCCGTGGTTGTTTTTTTTTTCTTTCTTCTTTATACATACTACTATAGTAGCTTACTGTAGCAGTCTGCGGTGCTGCTGAGCTGACAGTGTCCAGCAGGTCCGTCATCAGTCATTACATAATAAATATATAATATATACCTGTCCGGCTGCAGTACTAGTGATATTATATATACATATATATTGATTTCATCTCATTATCATCCAGTCTATATTAGCAGCAGACACAGTACGGTAGTCCACGGCTGTAGCTACCTCTGTGTCGGCACTCGGCAGTCCATCCATAAGTATACTAGTATCCATCCATCTCCATTGTTTACCTGAGGTGCCTTTTAGTTGTCCCTATTAAAATATGGAGAACAAAAATGTTGAGGTTCCAAAATTAGGGAAAGATCAAGATCCACTTCCACCTCGTGCTGAAGCTGCTGCCACTAGTCATGGCCGAGACGATGAAATGCCAGCAACGTCGTCTGCCAAGGCCGATGCCCAATGTCATAGTACAGAGCATGTAAAATCCAAAACACCAAATATCAGTAAAAAAAGGACTCCAAAACCTAAAATAAAATTGTCGGAGGAGAAGCGTAAACTTGCCAATATGCCATTTACCACACGGAGTGGCAAGGAACGGTTGAGGCCCTGGCCTATGTTCATGGCTAGTGGTTCAGCTTCACATGAGGATGGAAGCACTCAGCCTCTCGCTAGAAAAATGAAAAGACTCAAGCTGGCAAAAGCACCGCAAAGAACTGTGCGTTCTTCGAAATCCCAAATCCACAAGGAGAGTCCAATTGTGTCGGTTGCGATGCCTGACCTTCCCAACACTGGACGTGAAGAGCATGCGCCTTCCACCATTTGCACGCCCCCTGCAAGTGCTGGAAGGAGCACCCGCAGTCCAGTTCCTGATAGTCAGATTGAAGATGTCAGTGTTGAAGTACACCAGGATGAGGAGGATATGGGTGTTGCTGGCGCTGGGGAGGAAATTGACCAGGAGGATTCTGATGGTGAGGTGGTTTGTTTAAGTCAGGCACCCGGGGAGACACCTGTTGTCCGTGGGAGGAATATGGCCATTGACATGCCTGGTGAAAATACCAAAAAAATCAGCTCTTCGGTGTGGAAGTATTTCAACAGAAATGCGGACAACAGGTGTCAAGCCGTGTGTTGCCTTTGTCAAGCTGTAATAAGTAGGGGTAAGGACGTTAACCACCTCGGAACATCCTCCCTTATACGTCACCTGCAGTGCATTCATAATAAGTCAGTGACAAGTTCAAAAACTTTGGGTGACAGCGGAAGCAGTCCACTGACCAGTAAATCCCTTCCTCTTGTAACCAAGCTCACGCAAACCACCCCACCAACTCCCTCAGTGTCAATTTCCTCCTTACCCAGGAATGCCAATAGTCCTGCAGGCCATGTCACTGGCAATTCTGACGAGTCCTCTCCTGCCTGGGATTCCTCCGATGCATCCTTGAGTGTAATGCCTACTGCTGCTGGCGCTGCTGTTGTTGCTGCTGGGAGTCGATCGTCATCCCAGAGGGGAAGTCGTAAGCCCACTTGTACTACTTCCAGTAAGCAATTGACTGTCCAACAGTCCTTTGCGAGGAAGATGAAATATCACAGCAGTCATCCTGCTGCAAAGCGGATAACTGAAGCCTTGACAACTATGTTGGTGTTAGACGTGCGTCCGGTATCCGCCGTTAGTTCACAGGGAACTAGACAATTTATTGAGGCAGTGTGCCCCCGTTACCAAATACCATCTAGGTTCCACTTCTCTAGGCAGGCGATACCGAGAATGTACACGGACGTCAGAAAAAGACTCACCAGTGTCCTAAAAAATGCAGTTGTACCCAATGTCCACTTAACCACGGACATGTGGACAAGTGGAGCAGGGCAGGGTCAGGACTATATGACTGTGACAGCCCACTGGGTAGATGTATGGACTCCCGCCGCAAGAACAGCAGCGGCGGCACCAGTAGCAGCATCTCGCAAACGCCAACTCTTTCCTAGGCAGGCTACGCTTTGTATCACCGCTTTCCAGAATACGCACACAGCTGAAAACCTCTTACGGCAACTGAGGAAGATCATCGCGGAATGGCTTACCCCAATTGGACTCTCCTGTGGATTTGTGGTATCGGACAACGCCAGCAATATTGTGTGTGCATTAAATATGGGCAAATTCAAGCACGTCCCATGTTTTGCACATACCTTGAATTTGGTGGTGCAGAATTTTTTTAAAAACGACAGGGGTGTGCAAGAGATGCTGTCGGTGGCCAGAAGAATTGCGGGACACTTTCGGCGTACAGGCACCACGTACAGAAGACTGGAGCACCACCAAAAACAACTGAACCTGCCCTGCCATCATCTGAAGCAAGAAGTGGTAACGAGGTGGAATTCAACCCTCTATATGCTTCAGAGGTTGGAGGAGCAGCAAAAGGCCATTCAAGCCTATACAATTCAGCACGATATAGGAGGTGGAATGCACCTGTCTCAAGCGCAGTGGAGAATGATTTCAACGTTGTGCAAGGTTCTGATGCCCTTTGAACTTGCCACACGTGAAGTCAGTTCAGACACTGCCAGCCTGAGTCAGGTCATTCCCCTCATCAGGCTTTTGCAGAAGAAGCTGGAGACATTGAAGGAGGAGCTAACACAGAGCGATTCCGCTAGGCATGTGGGACTTGTGGATGGAGCCCTTAATTCGCTTAACAAGGATTCACGGGTGGTCAATCTGTTGAAATCAGAGCACTACATTTTGGCCACCATGCTCGATCCTAGATTTAAAGCCTACCTTGGATCTCTCTTTCCGGCAGACACAAGTCTGCTTGGGTTCAAAGACCTGCTGGTGAGAAAATTGTCAAGTCAAGCGGAACGCGACCTGTCAACATCTCCTCCTTCACATTCTCCCGCAACTGGGGGTGCGAGGAAAAGGCTCAGAATTCCGAGCCCACCCGCTGGCGGTGATGCAGGGCAGTCTGGAGCGACTGCTGATGCTGACATCTGGTCCGGACTGAAGGACCTGACAACGATTACGGACATGTCGTCTACTGTCACTGCATATGATTCTCTCACCATTGAAAGAATGGTGGAGGATTATATGAGTGACCGCATCCAAGTAGGCACGTCACACAGTCCGTACTTATACTGGCAGGAAAAAGAGGCAATTTGGAGGCCCTTGCACAAACTGGCTTTATTCTACCTAAGTTGCCCTCCCACAAGTGTGTACTCCGAAAGAGTGTTTAGTGCCGCCGCTCACCTTGTCAGCAATCGGCGTACGAGGTTACATCCAGAAAATGTGGAGAAGATGATGTTCATTAAAATGAATTATAATCAATTCCTCCGTGGAGACATTGACCAGCAGCAATTGCCTCCACAAAGTACACAGGGAGCTGAGATGGTGGATTCCAGTGGGGACGAATTGATAATCTGTGAGGAGGGGGATGTACACGGTGATATATCGGAGGATGATGATGAGGTGGACATCTTGCCTCTGTAGAGCCAGTTTGTGCAAGGAGAGATTAATTGCTTCTTTTTAGGTGGGGGTCCAAACCAACCCGTCATTTCAGTCACAGTCGTGTGGCAGACCCTGTCACTGAAATTATGGGTTGGTTAAAGTGTGCATGTCCTGTTTATACAACATAAGGGTGGGTGGGAGGGCCCAAGGACAATTCCATCTTGCACCTCTTTTTCTTTCATTTTTATTTGCGTCATGTGCTGTTTGGGGAGTGTTTTTTGGAAGGGCCATCCTGCGTGACACTGCAGTGCCACTCCTAGATGGGCCAGGTGTTTGTGTCGGCCACTAGGGTCGCTTAGCTTACTCACACAGCTACCTCATTGCACCTCTTTTTTTCTTCTTTGCGTCATGTGCTGTTTGGGGAGTGTTTTTTGGAAGGGCCATCCTGCGTGAGACACTGCAGTGCCACTCCTAGATGGGCCCGGTGTTTGTGTCGGCCACTAGGGTCGCTTATCTTACTCACACAGCTACCTCATTGCGCCTCTTTTTTTCTTTGCGTCATGTGCTGTTTGGGGAGGGTTTTTTGGAAGGGACATCCTGCGTGACACTGCAGTGCCACTCCTAGATGGGCCCGGTGTTTGTGTCGGCCACTAGGGTCGCTTATCTTACTCACACAGCTACCTCATTGCGCCTCTTTTTTTCTTTGCGTCATGTGCTGTTTGGGGAGGGTTTTTTGGAAGGGACATCCTGCGTGACACTGCAGTGCCACTCCTAGATGGGCCCGGTGTTTGTGTCGGCCACTAGGGTCGCTTATCTTACTCACACAGCTACCTCACTGCGACTCTTTTTTGCTTTGCGTCATGTGCTGTTTGGGGAGGGTTTTTTGGAAGGGACATCCTGCGTGAGACACTGCAGTGCCACTCCTAGATGGGCCCGGTGTTTGTGTCGGCCACTAGGGTCGCTTATCTTACTCACACAGCTACCTCATTGCGCCTCTTTTTTTCTTTGCGTCATGTGCTGTTTGGGGAGGGTTTTTTGGAAGGGACATCCTGCGTGACACTGCAGTGCCACTCCTAGATGGGCCCGGTGTTTGTGTCGGCCACTAGGGTCGCTTATCTTACTCACACAGCTACCTCATTGCGCCTCTTTTTTTCTTTGCGTCATGTGCTGTTTGGGGAGGGTTTTTTGGAAGGGCCATCCTGCGTGACACTGCAGTGACACTCCTAGATGGGCCAGGTGTTTGTGTCGGCCACTAGGGTCGCTTATCTTACTCACACAGCTACCTCATTGTGCCTCTTTTTTTTCTTTGCGTCATGTGCTGTATGGGGAGGGTTTTTTGGAAGGGACATCCTGCGTGACACTGCAGTGCCACTCCTAGATGGGCCCGGTGTTTGTGTCGGCCACAAGGGTCGCTTAGCTTAGTCATCCAGCGACCTCGGTGCAAATTTTAGGACTAAAAATAATATTGTGAGGTGTGAGGTATTCAGAATAGACTGAAAATGAGTGGAAATTATGGTTTTTGAGGTTAATAATACTTTGGGATCAAAATGACCCCCAAATTCTATGATTTAAGCTGTTTTTTAGTGTTTTTTGAAAAAAACACCCGAATCCAAAACACACCCGAATCCGACAAAAAAAATTTGGTGAGGTTTTGCCAAAACGCGGTCGAACCCAAAACACGGCCGCGGAACCGAACCCAAAACCAAAACTCAAAACCCGAAAAATTTTATCTTTTAACTATTAATAACAACAAATGTCTCAGCACGTTATCACTAGTATGTGGCAATCAGGAGAATGATATGTGAAAATACACAGATGAAAATGCAATTCTAAATTTAATCTAATAACATACATTGATGTAAGCATACGCATATAGATATTACATATATGTACCAATCACTATTCTTTATGTGAGACCTTATTCAGTGCTTTTTTTTTTTTAACTAACTCTGTAAAGGCGATTTCTTTCACTGCTGGGAGAGAAAAAAAAAAAATCCAAAGGTTAATTTGCACTTCAATGGTTATCCTACACCAAGCAGAGTTAAAGCTCTTGAAGAGAGACAGTGACAAAAAACAAAACAAAAACAAAAAACCACTACGTTTTATTTGTGTATTTCCTAAATCAAATATTTAATTTATTATTAACTTTTATTAAACTGTATCTGAACCACTTATGATTGACTATGATATAGATTAAATAAATGCATTAAAAAAACTCATTAAATGATGATTTCTTTTTGACAATGGATGGCTGATTATTTCCTGAGTCAACTGAAAATCAGCCGCTTAGGGGAAAAATTTTTTTTCCAAAATGGCCGCTGCTCCTCCCCCTTCCACCTCCATGAGGTTTACACAAAATGGGGGACAGACCTTTTGTCACAAAGAAAATCATCATGCCAGCTCCTTTTAGTTATCACGCTATGCAGAGCGATTAAAAATTATTTTAAACCTATTTAAACAGACAAACCATCCAATCTGCGTGTATAGTTGGCACCAAATAGAAATAAGAAATAATAAAACCCGATTTACAAAGACAATAGCTTAATGTTCCTACCTCTGGTTCCGGATTCCTTCAGCACTCCTTACTAAGTGAAGCAGACGCTTATCTGGTCAGCACTACGAGGGATAACACCTCCCGCCCTTTGCTGACCGATAATGTCTGCTAAAATTACCTAGTGCAGATATGTGAAGAGCGGATGAGTTCCCCAATTGACAAAGCCTAATATATCCTATATTAAACACTCTAAAAGGTTAAGAGACACAGTACGCAATTGGCGCACAAAGTACCGCAAGGGTACGCCCTTAGCGTAGCAGACGCTGTGCACAGGGTGTGAACACAGGCGTCGCAGACACTTACAGAATTAAACTTTAATAACTATACCTTAAGGAATGTACTCAGTGCCGGCGCTACCCGCTCCGCAAAGCCTGCAAAGCAGGGAGGCGCCTGACTCATGAGGCGCTTTCCCTGCTCTGCGAGTACAACCTGCTGCCGGCCGCCTGAGTCCGCGCTGCCGCCTGTCACACTGACGTATGACAGCAGCAGCAGCAGCGCCGGCAGCATAAACAGAAGCTGATCTGGTATCAGGAGGGCCCTCCCCCCTTCACTCTACTCCCGGCTCCTCCCCGCACCTCCTACTGTCAAGCTAGATAACAGACAGGCAGCAGCGTTGCCCCCCATGGTAGATGCTAGAATCAAGTGGGCTAGCATCTACCATCTACCCTCTGCTGAGCCTGCTTCCTGATTAGGCAGGAACAGGAAGGTAGTGCACAACATGTGACTGCACTGGAGGATCGCTCAGAGGTTGGTTCTATATCGGAGGGGCTGAAGGGACCTTGTGACGTATTGAGGGGAGGAGCTACGTCACCAGGGGGAGGAGCTACGGGCGAACAGGGTACCCGAAAAGTACCCTCGCGGGCTCGCTTCGCTCGCCACGCTTTGGGCACGGTGGCTCGCTTCGCTCACCACCTAATTACTAAAGGTAATAGTTGGTGGCGTGGATAGTAGAGGAACTATCCCGCTGGCCTAGCTCCTCCCCCTTGCGTCGTAACTCCTCCCCCTTACGGAATAGGTCCCTTAGCCCACTTGATTCTAGCATCTACCATCGCTCAGACATGAGGAGCAGCAGCCCAGAAGGTCCAGCAGCCAGCCATCCTATACCGAGGAGCAGTGCCTTCAGGTACATTCTGCAGCTGACACACAGGGGATGGGTATATTAGTGTGTGCTGGGGAGGAAGAGGGGTATATTAGTGTGTGCTGGGGAGGGGGAGGGGTATATGAGTGTGTGCTGGGGAGGGGGAGGGGTATATTAGTGTGTGCTGGGGAGGGGGAGGGGTATATTAGTGTGTTCTGGGGAGGGGGGGATGGGTATATTAGTGTGTGCTGGGGAGGGGGGATGGGTATATTAGTGTGTGCTGGGGAGGGGTATATTAGTGTGTGCTGGGGAGGGGTATATTAGTGTGTGCTGGGGAGGGGGATGGGTATATTAGTGTGTGAGGGGCAGGGGTATATTAGTGTGTGCTGGGGAGGGGTATATTAGTGTGTGCTGGGGAGGGGGGGATGGGTATATTAGTGTGTGCTGGGGAGGGGGGATGGGTATAATAGTGTGTGCTGGGGAGGGTTATATTAGTGTGTGCTGGGGAGGGGGAGGGGTATATTGGTGTGTGCTGGGGAGGGGGGGTGGATATAATAGTGTGTGCTGGGGAGGGGGGGTATAATAGTGTGTGCTGGGGAGGGGGAGGGGTATATTAGTGTGTGCTGGGGAGGGGTATAATAGTGTGCGCTGGGGAGGGGTATATTAGTGTGTGTGCTGAGGACGGGGGTGGGTATATTAGTGTGTGCTGGGGAGGGGGAATGGGTATATTAGTGTGTGCTGGATAGGGGGATGGGTATATTAGTGTGTGCTGGGGAGGGGGGATGGGTATATTAGTGTGTGCGCTGGGGGGTATATTAGTGTGTGCTGGGGGGGTATTTTAGTGTGCGCTGGGGAGGGGGGTGGGTATATTAGTGTGCGCGCTGGGGAGGGGGGGTTGGTATATTAGTGTGTGCGCTGGGGAGGGGGGTATATTAGTGTGTGCGCTGGGGAGGGGGGGGGGTATATTAGTGTGTGCGCTGGGGAGGGGGGATATATTAGTGTGTGCTGGGGAGGGGTATATTAGTGTGTGCTGGGGAGGGGGAGGGGTATATTGGTGTGTGCTGGGGCGGGGGGGTGGATATAATGTGTGCTGGGGAGGGGGGGTATAATAGTGTGTGCTGAGGAGGGGGAGGGGTATATTAGTGTGTGCTGGGGAAGGGGAGGGGTACAATAGTGTGCGCTGGGGAGGGGTATATTAGTGTGTGTGCTGGGGACAGGGGTGGGTATATTAGTGTGTGCTGGGGAGGGGGGATGGGTATATTAGTGTGTGCTGGATAGGGGGGATGGGTATATTAGTGTGTGCTGGGGAGGGGGGATGGGTATATTAGTGTGTGCGCTGGGGGGGTATATTAGTGTGTGCTGGGGAGGGGGGGTACATTAGTGTGCGCTGGGGAGGGGGGATGGGTATATTAGTGTGCGCGCTGGGGAGGGGGGGGTTGGTATATTAGTGTGTGCGCTGGGGAGGGGGGGGGGGTATATTAGTGTGTGCGCTGTGGAGGGGGGGGGTATATTAGTGTGTGCGCTGGGGAGGGGGGATATATTAGTGTGCGCTGGGGAGGGTGGATCGGTATATTAGTGTGTGCTGGGGAGGGGGGGTATATTAGTGTGTGCTGGGGAGGGGTGGGTGGGTATAATAGTGTGTGCTCAGTGATCACAAATATGCGCTGTAGCGCGTTTTTACGCGCTACAGCGCTCGTGGGACTCACTTTTTAAAAATGAGCGTGTCCTGCAGGACGCGCTGTGAGTCAGAGACCTGTGTGCGCCTCAGCCACTACTGAAATGGTATTGGCTGGGGCACACACAGGACTCTGACTCGCTGCGCGTCCTGCAGGACCTGCTCTTTCCTCAGTGGCTGTCTCCCCTGTCACTCACCGCTGGCAGCCATTCCCCATCTGAGACCTCTGTCCTTGCCCTGCCAGCGAGAGCCAGTGCGAACAGACTACGTGTCCATCAAATCAGGGTGGAAATTCTGCGCCGGATTGGTCCCACAGGCGGGGAGCAGTAGTTTTGGTGCGGCCTCTGTAGTGCTGCGGGGGCCGTGAGAATATCTTACCAGTACAGCGCGAGCAACGTCAGGTAACGGGCGGAGGAGAGAAGGGAGTGCTGCAGTAGGCTTAGCTTTAAGTAAAGCAAAAGAAGGTCCCGGGCACGACTCCACCGAAGGTAGCATAGGAGGCAACGGATCCGTTCTTGAAAAAGGTTGTAGCACGGACAGTGCACTACATTGGCTGTTGGAGTGGACTCTGAAGGGACATTTGCTTTTTGAGCCTCCTTTTATACTACCTGTGGAGGTGCCGTGCTCTCTAGCCCAGGACCTTCTTTTGCTTTACTTAAAGCTAACCCTACCGCAGCACCCCTAGACGGTGAGAGACCCTGCTTTTGGACTAAAGTATACCTGCACTGTCGCCACTTTACACATTGCCAGGTGTGTTTTCATTTAGACTTGTATATGCAATATGTATTATTAAATATGTTTTTTTTATACCTATACTTTCCTCATACAATAAGGACAGTAATTTGGGGCTATTATATTTTTTTTGGGGGTGTAAGCACCAACACACTTACACCACCTGAAAAAATAATTTTGGTACCAGGTCTTAGTATGTAATGCCGGCGCACAGGATCAGACGTTCATAATACAGATACCGGGATCCCAATGTATGAAATCCCAACAGGGGTGAGTAGAGGGTATTTCTCCCTGTCCCCTGCTCCCGAATCAACTGTTTCCACACCCTAACCTCCCCTTTAGTGCCTGACCTTAACCACCCAACGGAGGTGCCTAAACTCAACCCCTCATCCCCGCTGCCTAAACCCAACCATCCACTCTCTCTCAGCCTGACCCTGATCTCACTCAGGGGTACCTAACCCCCACTCCCCTCAGCCTAACGCACCCCACTCCCGCAGCCTAACCCCCTGTGTGGCACCTAAACCTAGCCCTTCCTTACCAGTCCTAAACCTAACCCGCCGGTTTTTATTACCATTGATATTCCAGGTCTGTCTCCTGCCCCTTTCAGAGTTCCGGTGTCGGGATTCCTGCGGGTGTCGGGATCCCAGCATCAGTATTTCGACTGCCAGGATCCCAACAGTGTATTAGTGTGTGCTGGGGAGGGAGGGTGAGTATATTAATGTGTGCTGGGGTAGTAGTATATTAACAATGTGTGTGTGTGCGTGTTGGGGGGAGTGGAAAATAAGAGGAAAAATAATCAGCGCTCTCCACAAGTGACCATAGACTTACATTTTTCTCATTTTATTTTGTTTCAAGAAGCAGAAAATATATACTTCAAGAAAATATATATAAAAAACCTAATACCGGTATGCAAACACACACAACACAAAACAGACAAAAAAATAAATAAATTTAATTAATCATGTATTATTATGGTTCAAGCTAATTACTGTATATACTCGAGTATAAGTCTACCCGAATATAAGCCGAGGCACCTACCACAAAAACCTGGGAAAACCTATTGACTCGAGTATAAGCCTAGGGTGGGAAATGCAGCTCTAGCCGTACACAGCCCTCAGTGCCAGATATGCCCTCATACTGCCAGATATGCCCCCACAGTGCCAGATATGCCCTCATACTGCCAGATATGCCCCACAGTGCCTGATGTGCCAGATATGCCCTCATGCTGCCAAATATGCCCCACAGTGCCAGATGTGCCAGATATGCCCTCATGCTGCCAAATATGCCCCACAGTGCCAGATGTGCCAGATATGCCCTCATGCTGCCAGATATGCCTTTCATGCTGCCACATATGCCCCACAGTGCCAGATATGCCCCTCATGCTGCCAGATATGCCCCTCATGCTGCCAGATATGCCCCTCATGCTGCCACATATGCCCCTCATGCTGCCACATATGCCCCTCATGCTGCCACATATGCCCCTCATGCTGCCACATATGCCCCCTCCCCAAGTGCCAAAAATGCTCCCTCAGTGCCTGTTACTTACCCCTCCGTCGATCCCGCGCTGTCTTCTGAAGGAGGGACACGGAGCGCACAGCGCGCGCCTCTCCTGTGTCCCTCCTGCATCTCCGGCGGCCGCGGCGGGTCTATTAAAGGAAGTGCCGGTTCGTGATTAGAGGTCACGAACGGGTACTTCCTTTAATAGACCCGCCACTGCTGCCGCCGGAGATGCAGGAGGGACACAGGAGAGCCGCGCGCTGTGCGCTCCGTGTCCCTCCTTCACACTGCACTTCCTGTCACTGTGCACTGACTCGAGTACAAGCCGAGGTGGCTTTTTCAGCACAAAAAAAAGTGCTGAAAAAGTCGGCTTATACTCTAGTATATACGGTATGTTATTTATCAGGTACTTGATATTTCATTACTTTCCCTTTTTTGTTGCCTGTAAAACATCAGTCCTTCGAAGGTCACAAACGGAGTATAAAAAGGGCTCAGGTACTTACTGCAGTCGGTTAACTTAATCCTTCCTATAAAACAGGCTAATCATGAAAACATGCAGAAAGAGATTTTTCACGTTTAGGGGCACCAATGGCGATCAAAGTTCAGTGACAGTTCATAACAGCTGGTGCGGAGGAGTGGCATATAAATGTGTTTTTTTTTTTGTTTTTGTTTTTTATATTGATGTAGTTTCCTACTGCCTGTCACTCACTGCCTCTCCCCAGCCGTCACCTCTCTCCTGTCACCCTCTCTATCACCCACTAACTTTCACCGTCTTCCCATCACCTCTCTCTCCTGTTACACTCTCCCTGTCGCCAACTGATTTTCACCCTTTCCCCATCACCTCTCTCTCCTGTCACCCAGTGAAATCACATTCTGCTTGTCAACCTGTACCTCTTGTTGTCACCTTCCTCCACTCATTGTCATCCACTGTCCAATGCCTCTCCCTAGCATCACTCTCTGCCCTTCTCCCACCGCCTCTCCCTGCCGTTACCCTTTCCCCATCCACTCTGTCTCTTGTCACCATCTCCCCATCACCCTCTTTCTCCTGTCATCCTCTCTCTGTCACCCACTGACTCTTTTCACATTTTAAACTATGAAACATTGGCCCTCATTCCGAGTTGATCGCTAGCTACCGATGTTTGCTGTGTAGTGATCACTTGAAAAATTGCAAAACTACGCATGCGTATGGGACGCAATGTGCACGCGCAGCGTATGGGTACAAGAGCATCGTTGTTTTGCACTGCTTCTACCGACGATTCCATTCACACAGCCGATCGCAAGGAGATTGACAGGAAGTGGGAGTTTATGGGTGTCAACTGACCGTTTTCTGGGAGTGTTTGAAAAAACGCAGGCGTGACCAGGCGTTTGCAGGGCGGGTATCTGACGTCAATTCCGGGACCTTTGTCGCAGCAATCATCGCACAGAATAAGTAACTACAGGGCTGGTATTGTTTTGCACAAAATGTTTTTGTGCCGCTCGGCTGCACAGGCGTTCGCACACTTGCAAAGCGAAAATACACTGCCCCGTGGGCGGCGACTATGCATTTGCATGGCTGCTAAAAGTAGCTAGCGAGCGATCAACTCGGAATGAGGGCCATTGTAAAGAGACATGTCAAGAAGACATTTTGATGTGTCCCTTTTCAGTTTAAAGGCTAATTGCGGCAAACACAACTCGTTATTCGCAATAAGCATGCCCGTGAGTGTGCATGTATCCGTAATCCATAGGATCGTATGGTGTGTACGCTCCCGCAAACAGGACGCAGCTTACGATGCGGCTGCTAGCAGGTAAGATGAGAGTGGCCACATCTGTATTTGTAGGAGGGCGCAAAATTTATAGTTTGCAGGAGGGCGCCGATCACCTTAGCACCGGCCCTGAATGTACTTATACTGTAAACCTTTGTGCAGTGATAATGTGTAGATGTAATGCAGTGTAACCTTGTTAGCTTAAAAGGTGTATGAGCGTCTGTGACGCTCTGAGAACCCTTTAGCAATATAATAAACACTCAAATACTGGTCTAAGGTTCTAACACCTTTAAGGGAGAGAATGAACGTTCAATTGCAAAAGAATACACAATCCAAGTTATACACTACCAAAATAACATAAAATACCTAACCGAATTACTACACATAAAATACAATAACGACACGATTACATTTAAGGGGAAGGAGAGAGAGAATGGCTTACAACATTAATAAGAGACAAAATGTCTGCAGAGAATTTACACATGTGGGAATGATCGCTGCGCAGTTAGTCAATGCTGAGAACCTTTGTGTTGAGAAACTTGAGCTCACCCAGGCTGGCTGTCCCTATATACACAACACACAGCAACAACACAATGGTCCCTACAATACCGCATGGGACAGAAGCTAGACTCCATTTTGGGAAAAACTCCCATGATTCCAAAGTCTGTAACATATGGTTCAAAAGAGAATGCCAGCAGCCATTTTAGATTTGTAAGTCCGAACACATGGCATTCTTTGCTACACCATAATCACATAGCAGAAGACATAAGACTCCACTATATTCCAAAATGTATAAGCTTCAATATAATGCATATGTGCTGATTTTACAATTCCAAACCATCTAAATCACCTTTCACAATTTCAAGCCATCACAAGACCAGATCACCAGGTACCCACAAGTATCAGCCTGCTATTGCTACAAGCACATGACTACAGTAACAAAAGGAAGTATGTTTTGACTTCTAACCTTCAGCAAGATGCATCATGTAAAACTACTATAATCTGTTATAAATCACCATCCATAGATGTATACCAGAGATGCTATGCTACAGATTGTCTACTGTTCCAATTCATTACAGATTTCATAGAGTATCTTCACAACCATACAACAATCACATAACTGCACAAGCATCATTAACCTTAAGCCATTTGTATCTCCAAACTAACTATTCTATGCCAATCATTTCACAACTACTTTACCACAAACACATATTTAAACTATTCTATGCCATTAAGCCATGTGTATACAATACTTAGCCTTCGTAAGGAGATCAGTCCTGGTGACGAGCCAGCCATGCTTCTGGGTGCTAGGTAGCTGTGTGCAGCTACAGTACATCTGCCATCATGGTTTTGGGAGAGTGAGCTCTGATATCAAGTTCTCAGGTATGCATGCAACCTGTGGGTGTGTCTTTCACAGCATGTGGGCTAGCTGTATCAGTGAGCTGAGCTGGCCATGTGATCTTGGTTATGACACTTGTTTCAAATTCCTGTCTTGTGGGAAGCTATTGTTTGGCGAATACTGTCTCACTGTCCACTTTCAGTTGAGACAATGACATCTCAGCAATCATTCTTCTGGAGACAAAACCAGCCCCATTCGTAAACAAAGTGCCAGCCCTCTTCATTGAGTCTCAAAGCTTAGTGTAATTAAAGGCTATTGTATTCCGTCTGCGGGAAAGAAACTGACTTGTCTTAGGTGTAATTTATTCGGAATACAATTAATCTTCAATTACTATTCCTGTGCTTAACTATGCATAAGAACATGTGAAGCCCTCCCAACATGAAAGCTATTGTTTGGGGAATCTCTAAGGTCAAAGAGCCATTTTAAATATACCATACTTTGCTGAACTCAGGGGAATATTAACTTATAAAATACATTATTTTGATTAGATATGTAGCGATCGTGTCGCATGCTAGAGGCGCACAAACTCTACCGTAAATGTGCACACCGTGCGCCCGTGACGGCGAGTGTGCGCACGCACGGGAGGGTCTGTGCACGTGCAGCGGGCACACGCATGAGGTGCATATATGGCAATGTGCAGCGTGATATTTTTCTGACTTTGACACAGGTTAAAGCGGGGGGGCGGGGCAAAGTGCTGGGCAGAAAAAGCCCATTGAAACCAGACGGAAAAGCGGCACTTCTGCAAGTGCCTCGTTGACAGGGGAAACCCGCCCCTGTCAGCGAGGCAGATGTAATTGGACAGCGGATCCAGTGCTGGATCCGCTCGTCCAATCACGCGGCGTGGTGAAGCGGAGGCTGCTCCCGGGACCAGCTACTGTAGAGCTGTCACTACAGCAGCGGCAGCCCCGGAGCCAGCGGGATCCGGTGATTGGGTTGCTGCTACTTCACCGGGAGTGCATCCTCGCACAGGGGAGAGCTGGCGGCTGTGCGCGCTTCCCTCCCGGTCCTCGCTGAGTCGCTGTCCTGTACGGGGTGTGTTACGGCGGGAGAGCCATGCCTGCTCTCAGTGATGACTCAACTGGCCCGGGCCGGACTTCTTGCTGGTCAGTTATTCAATCTATATATTCTGTCTGCCGTTATGTGTAAAAAGTGGACGCTGTCTGCCGTTATGTGTAAAAAGTGGACGCTGTCTGCCGTTATGTGTAAAAAGTGTACGCTGTCTGCCGTTATGTGTAAAAAGGGGCTCGCTGTCTGCCGTTATGTGTAAAAAGGGGACGCTGTCTGCCATTATGTGTAAAAAGTGGACGCTGTCTGCCGTTATGTGTAAAAAGTGGACGCTGTCTGCCATTTTGTGTAAAAAGTGCACGCTGTCTGCCGTTATGTGTAAAAAGGGCACGCTGTCTGCCGTTATGTGTAAAAAGTGGACGCTGTCTGCCGTTATGTGTAAAAAGTGGACGCTGTCTGCCGTTATGTGTAAAAAGGGGACGCTGTCTGCCGTACTGTGTAAAAAGGGGACGCTGTCTGCCGTACTGTGTAAAAAGGGGACGCTGTCTGCCGTACTGTGTAAAAAGGGGACGCTGTCTGCCGTACTGTGTAAAAAGGGGACGCTGTCTGCCATACTGTATAAAAAGGGGAATCTGTCCGCCGTAAGGTTTAAAAGGGGCTCTACCTGGTGTAGTGGTGCTACTGTGCGGCGCAATTTGAATAATGGAGACTACTGTGCACCGTTATATGAATTGGTATTATTTTGTGGCCACACCCCTTCCCCACGAAGCCACGCCCATATATTTTTTGCGCCCGCCTGCGGCGCGCACTGCCCCTGTTTTACATGGAGGTGGGGGAGCTCCGATGCTGTTTCTTGCACACAGCGCTGAAATGTCTAGTTACAGCACTGCTACTGTGCACTGTAGTATGAATTGCTATTATTTTGTGGCCACGTCCCTTCCCCATGAAGCCATCCCCCTATATATTTTTCACGCGCCTACGGCACGCACTGCCCCTATCTTACATGGGGGGCGCCAATGTCGTTTCTTGCACACAGAGCTAAAATGCCTAGTTAAGGCACTGTCTCCATGGCAATAGTGCGGCTATATTGGATGTATCTGATGACACCAGTGAATGCATGCTATACATCCCATGTGATATGTAGGCACTTGACATATCGTATGCGATGTATAGTATGCTCAAAAAAATGAGTTTTATGGTAAGAACTTACCTTTGTTAAAACTCTTTCTGCAAGGTACACTGGGCTCCACAAGGATTGGACAATGGGGTGTAGAGTAGGATCTTGATCCGAGGCACCAACAGGCTCAAAGCTTTGACTGTTCCCAGAATGCACAGCGCTGCCTCCTATATCACCCCGCCTCCCAGCACAGGAGCTTAGTTTTAAGTTAACCAGCCCAATGCAGTAGCAGGAAAAGAGACAACGGTTAGTAGCCCCATACACCACACTCTCACGACAGGAAAAGTGTCAGCGGCTAATGCCATACCAACCCAAAGAAGCTAAGTGCGTCAGGGTGGGTGCCTTGTGGAGCCCAGTGTACCTCGCAGAAAGAGTTTTAACAAAAGGTAAGTTCTAACCATAAAACTCATTTTCTGCTGCGGGGTACACTGGGCTCCACAAGGATTGGACAATGGGGATGTCCTAAAGCAGTTCCTTATGGGAGGGGATGCACTGTAGCGGGCACAAGAACCCGGAGTCCAAAGGAAGCATCCTGGGAAGTGGCAGTATCGAAGGCATAGAACCTTATGAACGTGTTCCCTGAGGACCACGTAGCCGCCTTGCACAATTGATCAAGGGTCGCACCACGTTGGGCCGCCCAAGAAGGTCCAACAGACCGAGTAGAATGGGCCTTAATGTGATCAGGAGCAGAGAGACCAGCCTTCACATAAGCATGTGCAATCACCATTCTAATACATCTGGCCAGAGTTTGCTTGTGAGCAGGCCAGCCACTTTGTGAAATCCAAACAAAACAAAGAGAGAATCAGATTTTCGAATAGAAGCAGTTCTCTTCACATAGATACGGAGAGCCCGTACCACTCTTTGGGAGACAAATCAGGAGAGACAAAGGGCGGAACCACAATCTCCTGATTAAGGTGGAACGAAGAAACCACCTTAGGTAAATATCCGGCACGAGTCCTAAGAACCGCCTGATCACGGTGAAAAATCAGATATTGGGAACTACAAGACAAGGCACCCAGATCCGACACTCTTCTAGCAGAGGCAATAGTCAGCAAGAACACCACCTTAAGGGAAAGCCACTTAAGGTCAGCTGAACCAAGAGGTTCAAATGGAGGCTCCTGCAATGCCTCCAAAACCACCGACAAGTCCCAAGGAGCCACAGGCGGGACATAGGGAGGTTGGATACGCAACACACCCTGAGTGAAAGTATGAACATCAGGTAAAGTCGCAATTTTTCTCTGAAACCACACTGACAAGGCAGAAATATGAAACTTGAGGGAGGCCAGACGCAGGCCTAAATCTAGGCCTTGCTGCAGAAAAGCCAAAAGTTTGGCTGTACTAAACTTGGAAGCGTCATAATTGTTAGATGCGCACCAAAAAAAGTAGGAATGCCAGACCCTATGATAAATCCGAGCAGAAGCCGATTTCCGGGCCCGCAACATAGTTTTAATGACCCCTTCAGAAAACCCTTTAGCCCTCAAGACGGAAGCTTCAAGAGCCACGCCATCAAAGACAGCCGGGCTAGGTCCTGGTTGACACAGGGGACCTGAATGAGGAGGTCTGGGCGTTGTGGAAGTAGAATTGGATGCTCTGACGATAGGCCCTGCAGGTCTGAGAACCAGTGCCGTCTGGGCCACTCTGGAGCTATGAGAAGCAGATTTCCGTTTTATTGCTTGAACTTCCGAATTACCCTGGGCAGCAGTGACACCGGAGGGAACACATACGGCAGCCGAAACCTACACAGCACTGCCAGCGCATCCACAAATGCTGCTTGAGGATCCCTTGTCCTTGCTCCGAAGACCGGAACCTTGTGATTGTGCCGAGACGCCATCAGATCCACGTCTGGAAGACCCCACTTTTCCACGAGGAGTTGAAACACTTCTGGATGGAGGCCCCACTCGCGGGCATGCACGTCCTGATGACTGAGAAAGTCCGCTTCCCAATTCAGGACTCCCGGAATGAATATTGCCGATATGGCCGGTAGATGGCGTTCCGCCCAACGTAGAATCCGTGAGACTTCCTTCATTGCCAAACGGCTTCGAGTGCCGCCTTGATGATTTATGTAAGCCATTGTGGTGGCGTTGTCTGACTGTACTTGAACAGGACGGTTCTGAATTAAATGCTGGGCCAGGTTCAACGCATTGAAGACCGCCCGCAATTCCAGAATGTTGATCGAGAGGAGAGATTCCTCCTTGGTCCACCAACCCTGAAGGGAGTGTTGCTCCAGCACCGCGCCCCAACCTCTTAGACTGGCATCTGTCGTCAACAGGACCCAGTTGGATATCCAGAAGGGACGACCCCTGCACAATTGTTGGTCCCGGAGCCACCAGTGTAGCGACAGACGGACCTCCGGAGTCAAGAAGATCATTTGAGATCTGATCCAGTGAGGCAGGCTGTCCCACTTGGCTAGAATCAGCCTCTGGAGGGGGCGAGAATAGAATTGAGCATACTCCACCATGTCGAATGCTGATACCATTAGGCCCAGCACTTGCATTGCTGAATGTATCGACACTTGCGGACGAGAAAGGAAGCAATGAATCCTGTCCTGAATCTTCAGGACTCTCTCCTGAGACAAGAACAACCTCTGGTTGTGAGTGTCCAACAACGCTCCCAGGTGCACCAGTCTCTGAGCAGGGACCAGGGAGGATTTCTTCCAGTTAAGGAGCCACCCGTGGGCTTGTAGAAACCGGACCGTCATATCCAGATGACGCAGGAGAAGATATGGGGAATTTGCCAGGATTAACAAGTCATCCAGATACGGCAGTATCCTGACCCCTTGACGGCGGAGTACCACTGTCATCACCACCATAACTTTGGTGAAGACTCGCGGAGCCGTTGTTAAACCAAAAGGTAACGCCCGAAACTGGTAATGTAGGTTGCCAATAGCGAACCTCACGTATTGTTGATGTGACACTGCTATAGGAATATGCAGGTAAGCATCCTGTATGTCCAGGGAGACCATGTAGTCCCCAGGTTCCAAGGCTAGAACTATAGAGCGAAGGGTTTCCATACAGAACTTGGAAACCTTCACAAACCTGTTCAATGCCTTGAGGTTGAGAATGGGCTGGGAGGACCCGTTCGGTTTCGGGACTAGAAACAGCGGAGAATAGTACCCCCGGACCCTCTGAGCAAGAGGCACCTGTACTACGACTCCTGTATCCAGGAGGGTCTGTACTACCGAGTGTAGAGTTTTTGCCTTTGTCTGGTCCAAAGGGACGTCTGTCTGTCAAAATGGATGAGGGGGTCGGTATTTGAAGGCTATGGCGTAACCTCGAGTGACGACTTCCCGTACCCAGGCATCTGAAGTGGTCTTCAACCATTTCTGGTTATACCCTAGAAGCCGGCCCCCCCACCCTGGGATCCCCCAGGGGGAGGCCTGCCCCGTCATTGGGCAGGCTTATTGGTCTTGGCAGCTGGCTGACGGGCAGCCCAGGCTCTTTTGGGCTTCGGCTTACCAGGTTTGGAAGTGCGGGCCTGCTTATGGTATGCCTGACCTTTTGCTTTACCTGAAGGACGAAAGGGGAGAAAGGACGTACCTTTAGCCTTCAACACAGAAGGAGCGGTATTAGGCAGACAGGCAGTTTTGGCAGTAGCCAAGTCAGCCACAATCTTATTTAAGTCCTCCCCAAACAGAATATCTCCCTTGAAAGGGAGTACTTCCAGGGTTTTTCTAGAGTCCAGATCCACAGACCAGGATCTCAGCCACAATATCCGGCGAGCCAGGATTGACGTAGTAGAGGCCTTGGCTGCTAGGATACCGGCATCAGAAGCCGCCTCTTTAATATATCGAGAAGCTGTGACAATATATGACAAGCATTGTCTAGCATGGTCAGAAGAGATTTCAGCTTCTAACTCCAAGGCCCATGCTTGAATAGCCTCTGCAGCCCATGTAGCTGCAATAGTGGGCCTTTGTGCAGCACCCGTGAGGGTGTAAATCGCTTTCAGACAACCCTCCACACGTTTATCCGTAGGCTCTTTTAGAGACGTGACAGTAGTGACAGGTAGAGCTGAGGAAACCACCATCCTAGCCACATGTGAGTCTACTGGAGGAGGCGTTTCCCAATTTTTAGACAGCTCTGGCGTGAGGGGATGGCGAGCCAGCATCTTCTTTTGAGGCACAAACTTCGTACCCGGGTTTTCCCAGGGTTCCTGACGTATATCCACTAGGTGGTCAGAGTGAGGTAAAACTTGCTTAACCACCTTCTGACGCTTGAACCTATCTGGTTTCTCAGGAGGGACTGATAGCTCGGGATCATCCGTAATCTGCAGAATCAACTTAATAGCCTCCAAAAGATCAGGAACATCCACATGTGAACTACCCTCCCCATCAGCCGTATCTGAGTCAGAACCTGAGGGGTCAGTATATGTGCCGTCTTCATCAGACGAGATGTCAGTGACAGCAGTGGATTGTGAGGAGATAAGCGCTCGCTTAGAGGACCTCTTGGACTTAGGCGAGCATTGGTCAGACTTTTTAGTAGTCAAGGACTGGTTCAACTTCTTTAATTGAGCAGATAAATCGTCCGCCCACGGCGGGTTAGCTGCAGGGACCACATACGGTTGTACCGGCATTGGGGGTCCCATAGGGGGAGTTAGTTTATGAACTAGCGTATGCAGAAGCGTGGAAAAAGCGGCCCACGGTGGGTCAGTATGTGCCTCCATTGCCACAGTCCCACTGGGGGGCAAGGAGCACCCAGAACCAGAGCCCACAGCTGCTATATTCTCCTCATATGGCCCCGTGGCGTCAGCAACACCGGCAATGTGTTCAGCCCCAGAACCGTTACCCTCAGAAGCAGACATGATATAACTTGTAGTATGAGGTTAACACAGTACAATTATCAGCAGCACTATACCTCTGAACCCAAACCCCTGAGCAGTGTAGTCAGCACTAGCAGAGATAAAGGAGAGATATGGTGACTAAATCACAGAGAAAAATACATAATACAGTATATCTTTGTGAAAATCCTATATTAGATAACACCTGACGCACCAAGCCCCCTCAGGTCATGGAATATAGGGATAGCAGGCTGAGTGAAAGACACGAAATGGACACCACTCAGCTATCAAATGCACACACAGAAAGTCACAGTTTTTACAATGCAGAGGTTATTACTGACAATAATACTGCACTGGACTAGCTTACACAGCTATATAACAATAGATATAACAGTACACAGTAAGAACTGGATGTATATCACAGGGTAATTGTACTATAAAACCCTGACTAAATGCACTCTTTCTTAACTATCACTGTCTAAAAAGGCAGGTAGAATACTTAAGTGTCATGTAAAGGCACAGCGCTGACAACCAGGTGGCTTTACATAGGAGGATTTGCCCAAGCAGTCCCAGGAACAGTGAGCTGAGGGATAATGGCGCCGCAGACACTGACAGGGAGTGAGGAAAAGACAGATATGCAGCTCCAGGGCGGGCACACTTACTAGAAATGGTGCCCTGGGGCTTGGGGAGGGGCTTCAGGTCTAAGCCTTATCCCCTCTGCTGGCAAAACCACCGGGTAGTGTGGGCGATATAAGAATTGGTTTAGAGAGAAAACCTGACCTGCGCCCATGCCCTGATGATCTAGTGGGGTCGCCTGTACTGCGACAGTGTCCACCGCCAGCGCACGCGGCCTGCCTCCCACTGACTGTGCCGGATCGCGATAAAGACCGGGTTCCGCAAGCGGGACCCACTTACCACCTCCCGAAACACGGCCACGTGATCCTGGAGAGCCCCAGCCGTGTGTGTCTAACGTGAAGAAAACCGGAGCCTCCGCTGTAGGTACCCGGCAATCAGGGCTCGGGAGTGTACAGCGCCGCTGGGGAGAGCTGGAGCAGCAGCAGTGAGTGTCACAAGACATTTACCACCGCTGCTGCCCTTGAAGTCTTCACTTTTTACCTCATAAAAAGCTTTTCTTAGGGCTGCTTGGAGCAGCCCCTCTGTTAAGTGCCTGCTTACTGCAGCACCAACTGACAAACTGAGCTCCTGTGCTGGGAGGCGGGGTGATATAGGAGGCGGCGCTGTGCATTCTGGGAACAGTCAAAGCTTTGAGCCTGTTGGTGCCTCGGATCAAGATCCTACTCTACACCCCATTGACCTATCCTTGTGGAGCCCAGTGTACTCCGCAGCAGAAAGTAAAATTGTACCAAGTCATTTGGAATCGTATGTAAACACTCCTAAGAAGCTCCCGGGAGAGTTCAAGGGAAATCGCCCCGACTTCAGCCTCTAGACATATCGTTCTAGTGTATGGGGCCCTTTAACCCTTTCAATGGTACAGCAATGCAACAATGCAACCTGGCAGCTTGCATTTATCCCTAATAGCAAAACCTGAGCGTTAATAGATAATTTAATTGTTTAAAACTAAATCCCCACACCGCCCAGGTTGCCTTCCCATAACGATACAAATAACTGCCTTGGTGGTTACTAAACGATCCCAATGGGACAACTTGTTTACAAAGACTGTGTACACACAAATGTATACACATATGTGCACACAGGGAAATATGGACCCAACATTGGGGGGTCATTCCGAGTTGATCGCTCGCTAGCAACTTTTTGCAGTGCTGCGATCAGGTTAAATCTCGGCAAAACTGTGCATGCATATGCACCGCAATGCACAGGTGTGTCTTATGGGTACAAAGAGGATCGGTATTGGGCATGGATTTAACAAAGAATCCATTCGCACAGCCAATTGCAAGGTGATTGACAGAAAGAGGGCGTTTGTGGGTGTCAACTGTTTTCTGGGAGTGTTTGGAAAAACGCAGACGTGTCCAAGTGTTCACAGGGTGGATATCTGACGTAAATTCCGGGACCAAAAAGACTGAAGTGATCGCAGCGGCTGAATAAGTCCAGAGCTACTCAGAAACGGCAAAAAACTTTTTTGTGCTGTCGGCTGCAAAAGCATTCGCACACTTGCAAAGCTAGAATACACTACCCCATAGGCAGCAGCTATCTGATCGCAGCGCTGCAAAATGACCCCCACGATGTTAATCTAAACATGTATAATCCAATGCCTCATTTAAACCTTTTGGATGTAAGGTATACAATTTGAAAATCCAGGGGGATTCTCCAATACTTAGGGGGATATTTACTAAGCAGTGAAAAAAGTGGAGAAGTGAGCCAGTGGAGAAGTTGCCCTTGCCAACCAATCAGCATTGACGTGACGTTTATAATTTGCATACTATAAAAGTATATAGAGCAACTGATTGGTTGGCTTCTGCACTTCTCCACTGGCTCACTTCTCCACTTTTATCACTGCTTAGTAAATGTCCCCCTAAGTATTGGAGAATCCCCCTGGATTTTCATCCATGAGGATTCAAGCCACTTGGGAAGGATACGCCACAAGACCTGTGGAAGAGAATAGTATGAGGTTCCAGCTATTGGTAATAGTGTCCCCCTGGTATGGAAAAGACAAGGTACAAGCAACACGACACAAGCAGGTTACAGTGGCCCCAAATGCAACCCTCCGGCACTTGCGTAACTACACATCCAAACATTCCCTGACAAGCATTGGTGTATCAGGGCATGATTGGATGTGCAGTTTTGCAAATGCCGGAGGGCTGCACTTTGGACATGCAGGGGTGACTTGGCCAGGAGGGAGATTTGGGCAATACATCTCACCTGAGGGGGGTTGTCTGCTACATGGCGGAGGGTCAGGTCCACATAACAAGTAGGTCGCCCATGGTACATCAGGAGAAATGTTGTGTCTCTTCACATTCACGCCACTTGGGAAGGTTACTCCGCAAGACCTGTGGAAGAGAATTCTATGAGGTTCCAGCTATTGGTAATAGTGTCCCCCTGGTATGGAAAAGACAAGGTACAAGCAACACGACACAAGCAGGTTACAGTGGCCCCAAATGCAACCCTCCGGCACTTGCGTGACTACACATCCAAAAACTCTGAAATACATAAATAAAGATGTTTTTTTAGAATATTACAATCTCAGTTTACACGATAATACAAATGTTACAAGTATACTCACAGGCAACGGAAAAAAAAGCTTTGGATCAATTTCCGTCGGGAATCATCTCCTTCGTCCATACCCACCGGTAGAGCAGAAGAACGGTTCCCGCGTCGGAAAGCACTGCGACGAAGAGTCACCGGCAAACGGTTTGCGACACATATGTTGTGTAAAATACAACATGCATTTAGCATGCCGCAAACCTTTCCCGGTGAATACAAAAGAGCACCGCCGGAAGTGTCTAAACATCGAAACCGGCTTTTAAGGACACCGAAGGCACGCTCAATTATTTGCCTCGATGCAGACCGCCTGTACATTCATGGAATGGAAATGTTTTCGATTCCGAAAACATTCTTCCGAATTCCGTGGCGGTCTGATCTGCACGTGGGTACAGTCAATCGTGCCCAGAACATTGGGAAAATTGTATTTGGTAAAAAAGCCTAATTTGATCTCACGACATTCGCTGTCCGTCTCTGGAAATGTGATGAACTGGATCGTCAATTTGCGGAAAGCCCTAATGACCTGGGTTATACAGCGCGACAGTGTCGACTGTGAAAAACCGCATGTTTGAGACAGTGTAGGCTGGAATGTGCCTGACGCCAAAAAATGTAACGTAGCCAGCAGTTTCTGGAAACCGCTGACTGCGCGATTGGACCGTGCCCGAGGTTCCAGGTCGGCCTCCAACAGAGCGTACAGCGAATATATGTCGCGAGTCGATAAGCAATAATTTTGAATCACCTCAAACTCGCTGAGATCCTCCAGTTCACGCCTAGTGTGATACTGGCGTGGACTGGAAATGAAACCCGCAATACTGGCTCACCCAATGCAGACATTTGCTGACCTTGATCCTGATGTCTACCAACCCTTTCTTCCTCCATGCTTGCAGCCAGCATGAACATCAGAAAAAGGCCCCATTATTGTAGTCAGTACAAAAATAGGATATAAATGTGTTTTAAAACGCAGGGATTGTCCTAAAAAAACGATTCCACAACAGAGCTGACTGTAATGGCTCCTTCTCCCTGAAGTCTCAAAAAACCGGGAGTGAGGAGATAGGAGGGGCTTTGCAGAAGTGTATCCTGGGTAAAACTGTGGAATCATGGGTACATTTCCCTCAGCAGAGTGAAGAAAAAAATATTATTTTAAAAAATCAATTAAATAATACTTGTGTGTCAAAAAAGACAAACCAAGTAGATAATCCCTTCAAATATAAATAGATATGCTATTAGCAATCCAAAAAGCAAAAAAAAAATCATTTTTTAAATTTTTTTTATTAGATCCCGCCAGCAAAGTGAGGCGGACTGAAAATGACGAATTTGCTGTCGAAAAGCACTGTTGTCGAATCGTCATTCTTCAATTGAATATACTTTTGTCAAAAAGCCGCATTTTGACCATTGCAGACATGTCGAATTTTGAAAATGTCGATTTGCAAAAAGTCGAGTCTGAAACAGAAGATATTTTGTCGAAAAGTACTGTATTGCATTGACAAATCCAATTCGACATGTTTTTTTTGTCGAAAATGTCCCGTTTTTCGACTTTGGCGTCAATTCGACCGCAATTGCATATACCCCATAGTCTCCTAAATCTATCACCTCCCTCTTGGTACTGATAAATTGTACTACACCAACAATAGTTAGAGAAGCTGCATCTCCATTATGTACCCTAGAAAAATGGCTAGAGACACTATGAGTTTGTAATTTCTTTATAATGTTGAGCAGAGGCGGATTGGCCATAGGGTTAACAGGGAAGATTCCCGGTGGGCCGACGCACCTGTGGGGCCTGTTTTGTTTGAGGACATGCAGTGCCGTAACTAGACATTTTAGCGCTGTGTGCAAGAAATGGCATTAGCGTCCCCCCCTTAACGTAAACCACGGCAGTGTGCGGCATAGGCGCGCGCAAAAAATATAGGGGTGTGGCTTCGTTGGAAAGGGGTGTAGCCACAAAATAATACCAATTCATATAATGGTGCACAGTAGTCTCCATTATTCAAATTACGCCTCACAGTAGCGGCACTACACCAGGTAGAGCCCCTTTTTACACATTACGGCAGACAGCGTCCCCTTTTTACACATTACGGCAGACAGTGTCCCCCTTTTTACACATTACGGCAGACAGAGCCCCTTCTTTACACATTACGGCAGACAGCGTCCCTTTTTTACACATTACAGCAGACAGCGTCCCCTTTTTTACACATTACAGCAGACAGCGTCCCCTTTTTTACACATTACGGCAGACAGCATCCCCCTTTTTTACACATTACGGCAGACAGCGTCCTCCTTTTCTACACATTACGGCAGACAGCATCCCCCTTTTTTACACATTATGGCAGACAGCGTCCCCTTTTTATACATTACGGCAGACAGCGTCCCTTTTTTACACATTACAGCAGACAGCGTCCCCTTTTTTACACATTACAGCAGACAGTGTCCCCTTTTTTACACATTACGGCAGACAGCATCCCCCTTTTTTACACATTACGGCAGACAGCGTCCCTCTTTTTTAAACATTACGGCAGACAGCGTCCCCCTTTTTTACACATTATGGCAGACAGCGTCCCCTTTTTTACACATTACGGCAGACAGCGTCCTTTTTTTACACATTACGGCAGACAGCGTCCCCTTTTTTACACATTACGGCAGACAGCATCCCCCTTTTTTACACATTACGGCAGACAGCATCCCCCTTTTTTACACATTATGGCAGGCAGAGTCCCACTTACACCCCCTACCCTTAGAGTGTAGTGTAGTGAAGTGTACTTTGGTGTACAGAGATAAGGGTAAGAGAGAGAGAAGAGGAGACAGATAAAGAGGGGAGGGGAAAGAAGAAAAGAGAGAGGAGAAAAGGGGAGAGAGTAGGATGAGACAGACAGAAAGAATGAGATGGGGAGAAGCAGACAGAGAGAAGGGTGGGAGAAAGAGTGTCACGATCCGGGTATCTGGACGCCATTTCTTACCCATCAGATGCCTCCTAAGGCTGGCTCAGCGCTCCAGGACCGGATCCCATCTGTTATCCTGATGTGTACATTCCTGTATCCTCTCCTGTCACTCTGGGACACTGTCACAGTAAACGCCATATTACACCTGGCATGGCGTCTCCCGCGGCCTCCGCCGCCGTCCCTGAACTTCTGCATGCAGAGTGTCTGAGTGGCGATTACGTCAGCCGCGGCCTCCGCTGTGTCCGCGTGGTTGGATGTGCATCTGTCAGCCTGGCGCCTCCTGTCTCCAGTGGCCGGCGCCGCCATTGCTGTTTTCATTACCACATGGATTACAAACCAAACTTCCCTCCAAGTGTCTGCATGGGCGCAGCCATCTTGGATTCTGTCAGCTGATCATTTACTCCAATCTGTTGTCAGTATTGTTAATCTGCATAATTGCCTAGCCAATCCCTTCCTTGCTGCAGGTATAAATACACTGTGCCTGAGCAAGGAAGGCGTCAGTGCTTTGGTTGTCAAACCTAGTTCCTGTTTGTCTCTCTCCTGTGATTGTCTTCCAGGTTCCAGCTCCTGTCTCAAGACTTCCACCATAGAGACCCGCACCAGCATTCCACCTGCGGTGTAGCCTGACTCTCCGATCCATTGTGGATTCATCTGTTTCCAGCTACAACATTACCTGCTTCCAGCCCAGCTTCCAGCAGAGTACAGCTTCTCTTAAAGGGCCGGTGTCCTTTCTACACTTTACCACTCTCCACCGGTATTATTATTTCTCCGCTCTCAAGTTCTACATTTCATTCATATTGCATCGCTCTCAAGCTTCATTTATTATTTAACTGGTTCCAGCCAGTATCCACTCCGTGCTAACAACAGTCTGGTTCCAGCCAGTATCCACAGCAGCCGTTTTATCTTCAGCAACCCAGCTTTTCCTGGAACACCAGCTGGTACAATCCTGGGTTATCTCCATTGCTACATTCGGGCCTGGTAAGGACTTTCCATCTAGAAGATTATAAGAACTATCTCACACTACCAGTGCCCTGTGGCTCCTGCCACCCTGTAGTACCCAGGAACTGTATTTATTCTTTGCTGACTTTTATGTTTTCTTTTACTGCTGCTGTGTTGCGGAGTTGTCATAATAAACATCATTGACTTTTATCCAAGTTGTCGTGGTCACGCCTTCGGGCAGTTATTATTCATGTTACTTACATGTCCAGGGGTCTGATACAACCTCCCAGGTTCCGGTACATCTCAGCCCCTACAACTGAGGCTGCCTCCCGTCAGCTCAGGCCCTCAGTTGTGACAGTAAGCACTGACCTAATGAATCCAGCCGGAGACCAGGATCAAGCGGCCAGGCCGATGCAAGAACTGGCAGCCCGACTAGAACATCAGGAGGCTGCACAGGGCCACATCATCCGCTGTCTCCAGGATTTCTCTACTCGGCTGGATGGGATTCAGACAACTCTCCGTGGATCAGGCGCGTCTGGTGCGTCAACCACAGGGACTCCAGCTATAACCCCACCCACCTTACCCATTTCTGCTCCACGTCTTCATCTTCCAACGCCAGCAAAATTTGACGGATCTCCAAGATTCTGCAGGGGATTTCTCAACCAGTGTGAGATTCAGTTTGAGCTACAACCTGGCAATTTTCCCAGTGACCGTACAAAAATTGCCTACATTATTTCTCTTCTCAGTGGCTCAGCCCTTGATTGGGCATCACCGTTATGGGAGAGGTCCGACACCCTGCTATCTTCCTACACTGCCTTCGTGTCAACATTCAGGCGCATCTTCGACGAGCCAGGCCGGGTAACCTCAGCTTCATCCGAGATTCTCCGTTTACGCCAGGGGTCACGTACTGTAGGACAATATCTGATACAGTTCCAGATCCTGGCATCCGAACTGGCATGGAACGACGAGGCCCTGTATGCTGCATTCTGGCATGGCTTATCTGAGCGTATTAAAGATGAGTTAGCTACCAGAGACTTACCTTCTAAGTTAGATGAGCTAATCTCACTCTGCACGAAAGTTGATTTACGTTTCAGAGAGAGAGCAACTGAGCGTGGAAGATCATCTGCTCCAAAATCTTCTGCTCCTCCTCCTCGTCAACTGTCACCATCTAAAGATGAGCCCATGCAACTTGGCCGTTCCCGTTTAACTCCTGCTGAGCGCCGAAGACGTTTCTCCGAGTCTCTCTGTCTCTATTGTGCAGCTCCGTCTCACACCATTAATGCCTGTCCCAAACGTCCGGGAAACTCCAAATCCTAGCTCGCCAAGGAGAGGGCCGGCTAGGAGTAATGATCTCCTCTCCATCTCCTCAAGATTGTAATCTCCCAGTCTCGCTTCAAGTTGCTCAACGTTATCGGAACGTCATTGCCCTCCTTGATTCCGGAGCAGCTGGGAACTTTATTACCGAAGCCTATGTTAAACGGTGGTCCCTACCCACCGAGAGACTTCCTTCGTCCATTTCTTTAACTGCCGTGGATGGCAGCAAAATTTTTGATGCAGTTATTTCTTTAAGGACTCTACCAGTTCGTCTGAGAGTGGGAGTTCTTCATTCCGAACTTATTTCTTTTTTAGTGATTCCAAGAGCCACACATCCTGTGGTCCTGGGCCTTCCATGGCTCCGTCTTCACAATCCTACAATTGATTGGACGACTACGCAAATCCTGGCATGGGGTTCCTCCTGTGCTGAGACATGTTTGTTTAAAGTATTGCCTGTCTGTTCTTCCTCCCCCAGGTCGTCTGATGTTCCACCTCCTCCATATCAAGATTTCACGGATGTGTTCAGTAAAGCTTCTGCTGATATCCTTCCTCCTCATAGAGAATGGGACTGCCCGATTGATCTCGTTCTAGGGAAGGTTCCACCTCGAGGCCGAACTTATCCGTTGTCTCTGCCTGAGACGCATTCTATGGAGGAATACATTAAAGAGAACCTAGCAAAGGGGTTCATTCGACCTTCTTCTTCCCCAGCCGGCGCAGGCGTCTTTTTTGTAAAAAAGAAAGATGGTGGTCTGCGGCCGTGCATCGACTACAGAGGTTTGAACGACATTACCATCAAGAACCGTTATCCTTTACCCCTGATTACTGAGCTCTTTGACAGAGTTAGCGGAGCTACCATCTTTACAAAGCTGGACTTGAGAGGTGCATACAATCTCATCCGGATCCGTGAGGGTGACGAGTGGAAGACCGCCTTTAACACCCGTGACGGACATTATGAGTACCTCGTCATGCCCTTCGGATTGAGCAATGCTCCAGCTGTCTTCCAGCATTTTGTCAATGAGATCTTCAGAGACATTCTATACCGTCATGTCGTGGTCTATCTAGACGATATCCTCATTTTTGCCAATGATTTAGAGGAACATCGTTTTTGGGTTAAAGAGGTTCTGTCCCGTCTCCGTGTCAATCATCTCTATTGCAAATTAGAGAAATGCGTCTTTGAAGTCAAGTCCATTCCGTTTCTAGGGTACATTGTGTCCGGTTCCGGACTAGAGATGGATCCTGAGAAACTACAAGCAATCCAAAATTGGCCGGTACCCTTAACCCTCAAAGGGGTCCAGAGGTTCTTAGGGTTCGCCAACTATTACCAAAAGTTTATACGAGACTTTTCCACCATTGTGGCGCCTATTACTGCTTTCACTAAGAAGGGTGCTAACCCGTCCAAGTGGTCTGAAGAAGCCATGCAAGCATTTCATCTTTTAAAACAAAGGTTCATCTCTGCGCCTGTTCTGAAACAGCCTGACATCGACTCTCCTTTCATCTTAGAGGTGGATGCCTCCTCCGTTGGAGTAGGAGCGGTGTTATCTCAGAGGGCTAAAGATGGCCATTTACACCCTTGCAGTTTCTTCTCCCGGAAGTTCTCTCCAGCTGAGCGCAACTATGCCATTGGCGACCAGGAGTTGCTAGCCATCAAGCTCGCTCTAGAAGAGTGGAGGTATCTGTTGGAGGGAGCTTCTCATTCAATCACCATACTTACAGACCACAGGAACCTTTTATATCTGAAAGGCGCACAATGTCTCAACCCTCGTCAGGCCAGATGGGCACTTTTCTTTTCCAGGTTCGATTTTAAACTCCAGTTCTGTCCGGGCTCTCAGAATCGCAAGGCCGATGCCCTTTCCCGCTCATGGGAGCAAGAAAATGAGTCAGAGTCTTCAGACAAGCATCCTATTATAAATCCGTTGGCATTCTCCACGGTAGGGATGGACTCTACGCCCCCATCAGGGAAAAGTTTTGTGAAACCGATGCTGAGGAAGAAGCTCATGCATTGGGCCCATGCTTCCCGTTTTGCCGGACATACAGGTATCCAAAAAACCCCGGAGTTTATCTCTAGGTCCTATTGGTGGCCAACTCTGAAAAAGGACGTCTTGGAGTTTATTGCATCTTGCCCAAAGTGTGCTCAACATAAGGTATCCCGCCAGTCGCCTGCGGGGCAACTGGTTCCACTATCTGTTCCCCGTCGACCTTGGACCCATTTGTCGATGGATTTTATTACAGATTTACCCATGTGCAACAAGTTCAATACCATCTGGGTGGTAGTTGACCGGTTCACCAAGATGGCACACTTCATTCCTCTCACCGGTCTTCCGTCAGCTTCCAAGTTGGCTCAAGTATTCATACAAGAGATCTTCCGACTCCATGGTCTTCCTGAAGAAATTATCTCAGATCGAGGAGTTCAATTCACAGCCAAATTCTGGCGAAGTTTATGTCAAGTCCTCCAAGTCAAGCTAAAGTTTTCCACGGCTTACCATCCTCAGACCAATGGTCAAACCGAGAGGGTGAATCAGGACTTGGAGGCCTTCCTCCGCATCTATGTGTCCTCCTCTCAAGATGACTGGGTTCAATTACTTCCCTGGGCCGAGTTCTGTCATAACAACCAGTATCATTCTTCATCTGCTTCAACACCATTCTTCACTAACTTTGGATTCCACCCTAAAGTCCCTGAGTTCCAACCGCTTCCAGCAACTTCTGTTCCCGCAGTGGATATCACCTTGCATCAGTTTGCCAATATCTGGAAGAGCGTACGATCAGCTCTGCTCAAGGCATCGTTCAGGTACAAGAAGTTTGCGGATAAGAAGCGTCGAGCAGTTCCTGCTCTCAAGGTGGGTGATCGGGTATGGTTATCCACGAAGAATTTGAGGTTAAGAGTTCCCAGTATGAAGTTTGCACCTCGCTATATCGGTCCTTTCAAGATTGAACAAGTCATCAATCCTGTTGCTTACAGACTTCAGTTGCCTCCCTTCTTAAAAATACCCAGGACATTCCATGTTTCCCTGTTGAAACCGCTGATCTTGAATCGGTTTCATTCCTCACTTCCTCCAACTCCGAAAGTCCAAACTCAACGAGGCGTTGAGTATGAAGTAGCCAAGATCCTGGACTCACGTCACCGTTACGGTCAACTACAATATCTTATTGACTGGAAGGGTTATGGCCCTGAGGAACGTTCATGGACCAATGCTTCTGATGTCCATGCTCCTGCCTTGGTCCGGAGATTCCATTCCAAGTTTCCTCAAAAGCCAAAGAAGTGTCCTGGGGCCACTCCTAAAGGGGGGGGTGCTGTCACGATCCGGGTATCTGGACGCCATTTCTTACCCATCAGATGCCTCCTAAGGCTGGCTCAGCGCTCCAGGACCGGATCCCATCTGTTATCCTGATGTGTACATTCCTGTATCCTCTCCTGTCACTCTGGGACACTGTCACAGTAAACGCCATATTACACCTGGCATGGCGTCTCCCGCGGCCTCCGCCGCCGTCCCTGAACTTCTGCATGCAGAGTGTCTGAGAGGCGATTACGTCAGCCGCAGCCTCCGCTGTGTCCGCGTGGTTGGATGTGCATCTGTCAGCCTGGCGCCTCCTGTCTCCAGTGGCCGGCGCCGCCATTGCTGTTTTCATTACCACATGGATTACAAACCAAACTTCCCTCCAAGTGTCTGCATGGGCGCAGCCATCTTGGATTCTGTCAGCTGATCATTTACTCCAATCTGTTGTCAGTATTGTTAATCTGCATAATTGCCTAGCCAATCCCTTCCTTGCTGCAGGTATAAATACATTGTGCCTGAGCAAGGAAGGCGTCAGTGCTTTGGTTGTCAAACCTAGTTCCTGTTTGTCTCTCTCCTGTGATTGTCTTCCAGGTTCCAGCTCCTGTCTCAAGACTTCCACCATAGAGACCCGCACCAGCATTCCACCTGCGGTGTAGCCTGACTCTCCGATCCATTGTGGATTCATCTGTTTCCAGCTACAACATTACCTGCTTCCAGCCCAGCTTCCAGCAGAGTACAGCTTCTCTTAAAGGGCCGGTGTCCTTTCTACACTTTACCACTCTCCACCGGTATTATTATTTCTCCGCTCTCAAGTTCTACATTTCATTCATATTGCATCGCTCTCAAGCTTCATTTATTATTTAACTGGTTCCAGCCAGTATCCACTCCGTGCTAACAACAGTCTGGTTCCAGCCAGTATCCACAGCAGCCGTTTTATCTTCAGCAACCCAGCTTTTCCTGGAACACCAGCTGGTACAATCCTGGGTTATCTCCATTGCTACAGTCGGGCCTGGTAAGGACTTTCCATCTAGAAGATTATAAGAACTATCTCACACTACCAGTGCCCTGTGGCTCCTGCCACCCTGTAGTACCCAGGAACTGTATTTATTCTTTGCTGACTTTTATGTTTTCTATTACTGCTGCTGTGTTGCGGAGTTGTCATAATAAACATCATTGACTTTTATCCAAGTTGTCGTGGTCACGCCTTCGGGCAGTTATTATTCATGTTACTTACATGTCCAGGGGTCTGATACAACCTCCCAGGTTCCGGTACATCTCAGCCCCTACAACTGAGGCTGCCTCCCGTCAGCTCAGGCCCTCAGTTGTGACAAAGAGAGAGATAAATAAAGAGATCGAAGGGTGAGAGACTGAGAGAGAGGGTGGACCAAGGATTGAGACAGACATTCCACCCACCAGTACAGGCATCACTGTGTACTTCTTCTCCTCTGTGCAGGCGGCACTGTGTTCCTCCTTGCTCCCCCCCCCCACCCCCATACAGACGGCACTGTGTACCTTCATTCGGCAGCAGCGGATCCCCCTGTATTTGGCGCTGGCAGCAGCGCCGCAGATCCCCCTGTCATTGGTGCTGGCAGCAGCGCCGCGAATGCCCCTGTCATTGGCGCCAGCAGCAGCGGATCCCTGCGCCAAGGCCAGTCACTACATCATGAGAGGAAGGGGAGGGGCTGGCCCACCCCCTTCTGTTTTATTACTGCCCGTGGAGGAGAGGAACCCCGCAGCAGCAGTTAGTATTGATAACTTCGGCTTTGGGGCGGGGGGAGGTGGAGCTGACAGGTACTCATCACCTGTGTACATTGGGCTGCCGGCAGATTGCGCCCCAGGTTATCCTGCCCTGTGTGCAAGGCACACAGCGCACATAGCTAGTTATGAGGACATGTGGTCCTTTTTATAGACAAAATTAATAAGATGCAAAATAATTTGCATATATGAAAATTACTTTGCCACGTAGCCTGTGATTGCAGATGATCTTGTGTATGCTCTGTCTGACTGCTTGGCTGACATATAAGATTGAGTGAATAGTGATTGGGATACGGTTGGTGTAATAAGCAAGAAAATATATATTTCTAAAGAATGATATAGTTTCCTAAATTCTGAAGGTGTATCATATAATGTGCTCATAAGATTTAATTTTATTTCTTTTTAACTTCCCCCTTGTTGCTGGGTATGCCCACTATCTGGAAAGTCTTGGGGCGAGGGTGCTGCTGCCATGGCCCATGGCTAGACCTTCTAGTTGATTGCAGCAGGATTTTTGTTAGCAGTTGGGCAAAACCATGGCCCTCATTCCGAGTTGATCGCTAAGTTTTTCGTTCGCACAACCTATTAGTAAAGTTGCGTTAATGTAGTAATTTTGCGAACATCCGCCCCCAACGTATTTTTGCTCATTCGCACGCATTATTACACAAAGTGGGCGTACGCCAAATGACATCGCAGCAATGCAAAAACATCGCAGCAATGCGAACCCATCGCATTAACACATACTTATTCGTAAAAATACTAGGTAGTCGTAGATTTACACATTTATCAGTTAAAGTGCTCACTTTTGCGGAGAAACGCACCACCTTTTTTTTTTTTACTATTAAGTGGAATAACACCTTCCAATTAAAAGTCCACAAGCCCTCCTCAATTACAAATCCAATTAGTGACTGAATTGTAATGTTCATGATCAATTAAGTATTTTATAAATACCTGAAGAACACTTTGTAGCCATAAAAGAACCTATTTCTATTTACACGTTTAATATAAATATAGATGTTTGCAATGTGCTTGGTCTAATGTGTTTTCTGTATTTATTAAAGTAGAGTTTTTGTATGTGAATGAAGGTTTTTGCATGTTTATTTAGCCAATAACATGTTTGTTTTAGATTTTTAAAATAACTTACGTTAGCTGTATGAAATGTTTAATGTAAGAAATGTTTGTTCTGCAATCTGCTGTTCCTTTATTGCATTATTAAATAATAAACACCCGCTTAAGTATAATAATTTTCTTTTTTTTTTTTTTTTAGATTTTTAGAAATGATAAGATAATTTTTGGTTTTAAAAAACATAAAAAAATTAACAAAAATTTTCCATATCATCTAGCAGACCCAGCAAGGCCTGGAGATGTCGCCTCATGTTTCCCACAATCTCCCGCAACGATGTGGGATCTCCAACAGCAACATCTGAAATTAAAAGATAACATAAACATTACTAACTTACTCACATTGCTTATTATACAAGCAAGGCACAAAGCACACTTTAATGCAGGCATGTCCAAACTGCATCCCTCAAGCTGGTGTGAAACTACATATACCAGCATGCGTTAACTCAGTTTTGGGGCCAGGGAATGCCAAACCTGTGTCAGGGCATGCTGGGATGTGTAGTTTCTCTACAGTTGCAGTTGCGCAGTTTGGACAGGCATGCTTAATGGCAAAGTTTATACATCATGGCTGTTTTATGGTACAATCATTAGCAGAAAAACACACAAGCCTGCTCAGGCTTTTTTGGATACTTTTTACAGTATTCTAGACCATGGGCTACATTTACTACTATGTGAGTTCATTTTAAGATGGAGCGTTGCCCATAGCAAACAAGCCAAAATAAGATGATTATCTTGTAGAAGTGGTTCCCCAATTGTAAAGTTTATTTGTATAGGTTGCTATGGGCGACATCCCATGTTAAAGATAACTACCATCTTCGTCACTGTTACACCATGTTGGCATTCATTCACATCTGGAGTGTTTTTTTAATATTTTTAAGGGGTTTGGTGCTGCATCATCACACTGCATATCAACATCTTCAGAAGGCCAACATATCCTAGCATTCCCACACTCCCTGAAAGCTGCCCTTACTAAATAATTGCAAACAGGTTTGACTTTAACAAATAGTCATTTTGTGAGTGTAACTTTCACAACACAAATCACTGTGTCATTAGGCTGCATAACAAAGTGAAGCATGTGTTTTGTAAGTGCAAATATTAAGACTACACAGGCACAAGTGTAAAAGACCAACAACATACTAAACTCCACTCAGGTCTAACTGTTTCCCAGAAAAAAAACTACATATAAACCCTGTTGTCCTGGCAACCCTGGCTACCTAATGAGTGTCAACCTAGAGTGGACACACAAAACATTGCACACATAAACACTGTACATATAATGACACTCACAAATATGTAAATGCAACATGTACACCATGAAGAAAAACACAAATTTTTGTCCTTGGTACAAGATTTCAAACAGTACAACACTGCATGTTTTGTCATTGTAAGTGTAAGTAGGTAATCATTTAAAAAAAAAAAAAAAAAAAACTTACTTTCCACGGCAACATGAACACTCCCTGAACTGGCTTCAGGGGCTTCCTCTGCCCATTCACTGGGTGGGGATGTTGGCTGGATGGGTGAAGGCGGCTGGATGGGGGAAGGCAGCTGGATGGGGGAAGGAGGAGGGATTGGGGAAGGAGGAGGGATTGGGGAAGGAGGCTGGATGGGGGAAGGAGGCTGGATTGGTGCTGGAATTTCAGAGGGGGGGTCTGATTGAGAGGGCGAGGGGGGCGGAGAGAAAGTTAAGCCAATAGAGGGTGAGGGGGGCAGAGATGGTGATTTAGAAGTTGAAGGAGAAGGGGTATGGGAAGGAGGAGAAGGGGTCCCAGAAAGAGATGGAGAGGTGTGGTGAGAAGGGGAGTGTAAAGTGGTGTGGGCCAGGGAAGCTGAGGGGGACTGGGAAGATGAGGGGGACTGGGAAGATGAGGGGGACTGGGAAGATGAGGGGGACTGGGAAGGGGAGGGGGAGTGAGAAGGGGAGGGGGAGTGAGAAGGGGAGGGGGACTGGGAAGGGGAAGGGGGCGGAGAGGTCTGCCGTTGTTGTTGTCCTATAATGATATTTTTGACAACATTTAGTTTACATGTGAAATTACATAGTAAACAATTTCAATTTTCAATGTTCTGTTCCATGTAAAATACAGTGTTTTTTAGAAATGAAAATCAAACATGTATAAATCCTATTCATGTTGGCCACAGCAAACAAAATGAGTCCTAACTTTTACTTTGAAGCTCATTCCGTAATCTAGTCCATTGAGTCATATTGATTGGTCTAGGCAACATCACCAGATCACTATTCAAGGCACCTTATTATATAGGCAGCAATGATCAAGTATTTGGGAACAGTTTCCTGGCTGGTTATTAATTCTTGAAAACATGCACTTGTTTGGTGACAGTTTGCTACAGTCAGTACTGTTTGCCCTAACCACACACACTGTCCTATTTTGTAAAAAAACACACTCAGCGTTGCAATTAGCCTACCACTTAGTGTATATTTGCACAATGTTTGCTAATATTCTTATGTAATGTAACTTACTTCGTGTATGCATAGAACGTATTTGCTGGCGGATCTCCGCCAACAGCTCGGGAGTCCTCCTGCGGAGATCACTCCATCTCCTCTCAAGTTGAATGATTGACCGCCTGCTGCGGACGCGAGTCCGCAGCAGGCGGCGGACCTCCGGTAAGGCCTCGCGCTTCACCCGATTTGGGATGAAGTGCCCAACGCGGCCTACGCGGCGGTCCATCACCGCAACCAGGACGCGGAGCTCACGCCTGGTGAACGGTGCAGCACGCATCTTGGCAATGGCGTTTTCCTTATTTGGGCATATATTTATAGCGTCTGTTAGCATGTGATTGGTCATAAATCTGTTGTCATTTCTAATAACTTTATTGATCTTTGCAATGCTGTGAAGAGCAGTGTTATTTCGCACGAGCGGAAAAACGCATCCGCAGAAGTAAATTTTTGCATAAAAATAAACAAAACAAAAAAAAACCATAACACAAACAGACACAGAGACACACAGTTTTGAATAAAATTGTAAACATATCTGTGTACTCACCACAGTTTGTGTGATCATTCAGCTGGACAGTCACAAAGTGGGCAACATTCAATTTCATTTGTTTTTGTGTTTGTTTAAATAATCAAGATTTTAGGATATAAAACAAATAAGGACACTATTTAGCCACATCACATTATATTTTGTACTAATCTCAAATTGTAAGCTTAACGTGTTAACGGATTTTTACTTTTTTAAAAATGACAAATAAATAAAAACTCCAAAACCATTACACAATGACCTTACAATCTCAAACAAAATGTCAACATTACAAACAAAACATAAGCATTCTGTGCTTTGTTTTTTTTAACATAAAAATAATATAAAAACACTATACCTGAAATATTCGGCAACAATCCTTGCCCTCACTTGGCTCCCCCTCCGTGTAACACTCCCACCACCGAAGTGTCGAACAACCCCTGGCTCCTCATCAGGCAATTCCTCTGCCTGAGGAAGCTCTACACTACTCCTTACCGCGATATTATGTAGTATTGCGCACAGGACCACTATTTTACTTGCCATCTCCGGCGAATACATGATGTCGCCACCAGTGCGGTGGAGCACACGAAACCGCCCTTTAAGGACACCAATTGTGCGCTCCACCAGCTGCCTAGTGGCAGTAAGCGCGGAGTTAAATGCCATCTGTGGTCCTGGCCTGGGATTACGGTAAGGAGTCATGAGCCAGGGGGTGCAAGGATATCCACGGTCTCCTGTTTGAGGAAAAACCTTAAATTAAAAAGAGTATATTATAAAATTTCATTTATTTTTAAGATAAAAAATATCTTCAAACTCACCCAATAACCACATGTCTGCTCGTTGACTTGCTCTTAATCTCTGCCATATCCCTGATTGTCTAATGACATATGCATCATGTGAACTTCCAGTAAACTTGGCATTCAGGGAAAGGATCTGGAGGGATGGCCCACAAACAACCATTACATTCAGAGAATGAAACAGTTTCCTGTTTCTATAAATTTCTTCATTATGTCTTGGTGGCTGAATAGCAACATGTGTGCCATCCACAACCCCAATAACATGTGGGAAGCGACTACCACCTTCCTCAAATTGCCGCTTCACCACATCTAGGGCACCAACATCCAAAGGCATATCAATGAATTGCTTCACCCGCTTTAGGAAAGCCTGGCAGACACGCCGCAGGACCTTACTGAACTGGCCCTGCGACATGCCAACCAGGTCTCCCACAACATGTTGATATGAGGCTGTAGCCAAAAAATGTAACACAGCAAGGAATTGTGTCAATGGTGGTATTGCTGTAGGATACCGAATTTCAGACTCCAGATCACTCTCTATAATGGAGAGAGTGTCTAGGATTAGATGTGGTGGCAGCCTGTATCTACGCACCACCACATCATCTGGCATCCCAAAAAGTAGGACACGGGTTCTGAAAATTGGTGGCCTAGCACGCCTCCGTTGCCTTGGTTGATGAGGAGCCGGTTGTAGTTGTGGGGCTGGCGGTTGGGGTGGGAGTGCTGGCGTGGGTTGGGGAGGTAGGGCTTCTGCTGCGATAAATATCGACATAACACACTTTTTTGAGATAAAAACAAAAAAATGTTTAATACTCCAAAATTATTTATTAAAAAATATACAAACAAAAAATGTATAAAAAAAGGTGGAGTCAACTTACTGCAGGAGCGTACGACATTATTTCTGGGTTCAATTCAGGATCAAAATGAAAAAAAAAAAAAATATAAAAAAAAACTACATATGTTAATTTGAGAAAAACCAAAAATGTAAGTTTCTAGATTTCTGAGCATCAAACACATCACAAACACCATAAAACAAATATAAATAAAAATAAAATAAAGGAAAAAATTCAATCAAGTAACAAAAAAAAACCATTTAGTAGCTAGGCCAGGCAAGAAAAACACTACTTTGCAGATCAATCCAGGTAAGAAAAAATACTTGTCTTTACAAAATGGCAAAGAAACATAATAACAACACTTTGAACAAACACAAACAGGCACCAACACAGGCAAAGGGCACTTACCTGATCCAAAATCAATAAAGTTTTTGTGTTTTCTTGCACACCAAAAACTCAAAATATACAAGGGTTTCCTCACCCAAAAAACAACTCCTACAAGAGAACAAAAATGACAGTCAAAAACAACATACAGACCATTCAAACAAACAAACAACAACACAGGCAAAGGGCACTTACCTGATCCAAAATCAATAAAGTTTTTGTGTTTTCTTGCACACCAAAAACTCAAAATATACAAGGGTTTCCTCACCCAAAAAACAACTCCTACAAGAGAACAAAAATGACAGTCAAAAACAACATACAGACCATTCAAACAAACAAACAACAACACAGGCAAAGGGCACTTACCTGATCCAAAATCAATAAAGTTTTTGTGTTTTCTTGCACACCAAAAACTCAAAATATACAAGGGTTTCCTCACCCAAAAAACAACTCCTACAAGAGAACAAAAATGACAGTCAAATCAAAGAAGCACAGGTTTATTTACAAAAATGGACTTGCAAAATATATTTGTGTTTTTTAATAAAAATTAAAAAAAAAACCAAAAAAAAAAACTTTTAATTCAAAAAATTACCAAGAAGATTTCCTGAATACTCACAAATGAAAAAACGCAACAAAAAAATGTCTATATTCAAAACGCAAACGAAAGGACAAATGTATGCTTGACAATTACTCACTCTGCAAATTCCTATAGCACCTTCACGCACAAGCCAACAAACTCAAGTGAAACTCCAAACTACCTACACTCACAGCGTGCAAAGTAGGCCCTTAAATAAGCAGTGCAATCAACCAGATTGTGTACACCTGTGTGAATTAACGCTTCGCACGTAGGTATATAAGCGCACACACCTCGCCGTACACGTCATCACAAACATGGCTTCTCGTGAGCAAATCGCAGCAGAGATGGACCGCATTGCAGAGCAGGAGATGGCATTGCGGAAAAGACGCCTAGATTGCCAAAGGCGCATGCTGGAATACGCCTCTGCGGATGTTGAAGAGGCAGGACCTAGTACTCTGCAAATGTCTGCTTCTGAACCACAACAATTGAGTGGGGATACCCTGCCACACACACAAAGTGACCAAACTGAGGAAGAATTGGCTTTAGCCACACAAACACAACAGGCAGAAGCTGCTAGTGAGGAGGAAGATGGTGATGACCAACAAGAAGAAACCTCACAGGCTACCTCCAGACGGAAGAAAAGACAGCCTGCATTCACTAAGAGGGAGTTGCGTGTCTTGGTCACGCAGGCCATGTCCAAAATCCATAGAGGCCCAAAAAACATGGGGGCAGCTTCAAAAGCTCGCATCTGGAGAGACATCACAAAATCTGTGAATGACGTTGGCTCTGTCGTCAGAACATCACAGGAAGTGAGACGACGGTAAGTGCATATTGACAGTCCTATTTCTGTGCTAAGTTGACTAAAAAATGTAGTTACATGTGATGTTATGTCTAGCAAACACAAGCAGAACATGTGTCCTATATATTAGCTTAGACAAATAATAAGACTCTACTTTGTCCCTCTTTCACAATACATATGTAGGTGGGCCGACTTCAAATCCCGCCTGAAGGCAAAGAGGGCTGCGGAGTGGAATGCCTCAAGGGCTACAGGTGGAGGAGCACCTGTCGCTGTGGAGTATACTGACTTGGAGGAGATGGCGATGCCCTGTGTCAGTTATGAGGAGGGCCAAGGGGTGTCTCATATGGACACGGACCTGCCTGAGATCCTGACGGGACATGACTTGGAAGGTAAGTTTACACATTTAGTTGGCTGTAATTTTGACAGTATTTCTAATAACAAACTAATTTTGTATCCTACTTTTTTCCCACACATTCTTCTATTTGCTTGCCACAAAACACAGCACAGGGGGGTGATCCGTTTGAGTCACAGGCCGGTTATGTGGTTGAGGCTGAGGTGGAGGGACCTAGTGAGTCTGGCAGTGTGGGCCAACAAATCCCACCTCTGCAGGTTCCTACTGGCCCCCCCACCCAACCCTCTGCTATCCCGGAGATCCTGCTTGAAATCGCTAGGTATGGTGAGAGCCTAAATCGGTTTCAAGACGGGGTCATCCGGGAGGTAAGCCAGATAGCTGTCCGGCTCACTGAGCACCGAACCTGTGTTGAGCAAGGTGTTGCTCAACTCTGCCAACGTCTGGCAGAGATCAGGCAGGGCCAAGAACAACTTGCCTCCTCAGTCCAAACCCTTGCAAATAACATCTTGCAAGGGCTCCAGGCCATCGCTGTCTCCCTTGCCCACAGTGGCAGAGAGCCAACCACATCGGCTCCCTCCCCTGCCCCTGCCCAGGAAGAACAGCCCACTGGGCAGGCCCAACGAAGGTCGCTCCGCAGACCTTCCAAAGAAGAACAGCCTCAGGCGGGGAGAAAAAGAAGAAAGTGATGTCTCTCCAGATGGCCAGCACCCATGTTTTTGATGTTGCCTCTATGTATTTTTGGAGCTGGCTTGTGTGACCAGAATGGATAACTCCCTCTTAGTGAAATGTATTCTTTCTGTTTGGATGTATTGTAGCCTGTGAGTTTATGTGTATAAACACCAGAGCCATCTTCCTCTTACTAGTGTGCTATGTATTGTTGTGTTTGTGTGGTGGATCCTAATTCTTTCTCATTTGGTTTAAAATTTGTGTGTGGCAGGGTGTGTCATGTTTTATTTATGCTTTAAAAATATACTTTTGTCAGAAGCAGAAGTTTGCAGAGTACTGAGTTCTGCTATCTAATGATTGTCAGTGCCATCTGCTTGCTGCTTGGTCCATCTCTGCCTGTGCGACTCACGTGGAGCCATGTTGTTTAAAGGTTGTGAAATATTATGATAGTAATAAAAAATATATTGTAAAAATTTGAGCAGTTTCTTCAAGGTAATGCAGTTCCAGAAAGATTAGGTCAGCATATAGACACTTGTAGACCAATCTGCTAATTCTCCTTAAAAATTGAAAAATCAAAAAAAAAAAAAGGTATGCTTTGCACCACACTTTAATGTCCATATTAAGTAAACAGACACAACGCTTTTTATAAATATCTATGGTCAACAGGACATCATTTCAAACATTGTGAGATATTATAAGCAAATATTATTGTGACTTTGAAGACTAAATTAAAGTGTATGCTGCATTATGTGGGTGTTGGTTTATTTGTAACAAATGTTGCAGATTTCAAACACTTTCACAAATATTTTCACTTGCTTGTATTTGGGAGTCTTACACACATTAAAACAAGTTTAAAAAATGCTTACACAACAAATTCAACAAAAAACACACCCTTATTTGGCAGTGTGTGAGATTTATATGTGAGTAGAATAAACATGTAATGTGTGTTCAGACAATTGCTGGTTGGTAACTTTCATCTGCTCATTAATTAACAAGTAATTGGACATCAGATGAATGTGATATCCAATTAACTGCATACACACTTGTACCAGTACTTCGCAAATGTAGAGTAACTGCAGACCTACTCTGCTGCTGCGTGAATGTTGCTACGGTTTCCTATGTTAGTTTTAACAGCGACAATGTTTATTTGCGAAAAACACGCCCATTGCGAGTTGAATACTCCCACACTGTACGCCCACTTTCACGCCCTTGTCGGAGCATTGCGAAGTCTCGCCTCCGCCACGCCCACGCCACTCCTCGTTTTCGTTTGGCAGTTACGGCTTTATTTTTTCTGAGTAATTTTGCACAGTTGTCGTACGTATGTACTCGCGCATGCGTAATCACGCATTTGCGCATGCGCAGATACTTACATTTCGTACATTTGCGATGCGATGACTCTTACCGATCAACTCGGAATGAGGGCCCATGTGCACTGCAGGGAAGGCAGATATAACATGTGCAGAGAGAGTTAGATTTGGGTGGGTTATTTTGTTTCTGTGCAGGGTAAATACTGGCTGCTTTATTTTACACTGCAATTTAGATTGCAGATTGAACACACCACACCCAAATCTAACTCTCTCTGTACATGTTATATCTGCCTCCCGTGCAGTGCACATGGGCCCTCATTCCGAGTTGATCGCTCGCAAGGCGATTTTAGCAGAGTTACACACGCTAAGCCGCCGCCTACTGGGAGTGAATCTTAGCTTCTTAAAATTGCGACCGATGTATTCGCAATATTGCGATTACTAACTACTTAGCAGTTTCAGAGTAGCTTCAGACTTACTCTGCCTGTGCGATCAGTTCAGTGCTTGTCGTTCCTGGTTTGACGTCACAAACACACCCAGCGTTCGCCCAGACACTCCCCCGTTTCCCCGGCCACTCCTGCGTTTTTTCCGGAAACGGTAGCGTTTTTCCCCGCACGCCCATAAAACGGCCTGTTTCCGCCCAGTAACACCCATTTCCTGTCAATCACATTACGATCGCCGGAGCGATGAAAAAGCCGTGAGTAAAAATACTATCTCCATTGTAATATTACTTGGCGCAGTCGCAGTGCGAATATTGCGCATGCGTACTAAGCGGAATTTCACTGCGATGCGATGAAAAATACCGAGCGATCAACTCGGAATGAGGGCCATGGTTTTGCCCAACTGCTAACAAAGATCCTGCTGCGATCAACTCAGAATTACCCCCCTTGTTCCCAATCCGCCCCTGATGTTGAGTCTATGTTCCCTAAACCTAGATATGAGTGTCCTTATCATCCTTCCAACATACTGTAAGGAACATGAACATTGTAACTAGAGACGTGTGGCTGGCACTTTTCGTGTTTTGTGTTTTGGTTCTAATTCCACATTCGTGTTTGGCTTGGTTTTGCCAAAACCACCCTTTCATGTTTTGGTTTTGGACCTGGATGATTTTTGAAAAAAACATAAAAATGGCTAAAATCACAGAATTTGGGGGTAATTTTGATCCTACGGTATTATTAACCTCAATAGCATTCATTTCCACTCATTTCCAGTCTATTCTGAGCACCTCACACCTCACAGTATTGTTTTTAGGCCAAAAGGTTGCACCGAGGTTGCTGGATGACTAAGCTAAGCAACACAAGTGGACAACACAAACACCTGGCCCATCTAGGGGGTAAATTTACTAAGGTCCCGATTTTGACGAGATGCCGTTTTTTCTTCAAAGTGTCATCTCGGTCATTTACTAAACTCAAATCACGGCAGTGATGAGGGCATTCGTATTTTTTTGGAAGTAGTTGTAAAAAAATACGAATGAATACACCATCGGTCAAAATACGCCAGCAAATTAGTAGAACTCGGTCATTTACTAAAAAGTTCAAATCTCAAAAGAGGAAAACACTGCCGTGAAAAATTACAACTCGTAAAAAAGTGCTTAAAAAAAACAGACCTGCTTTTTATATCCGTGATTGGATAGGCATGCACGGATCCATGAGATCCGTGCATGTATATTAGTGGGAAGGGGTGGGAAAGAGGTTATTTTCACCAAAAAAATTGCGTGGGGTCCCCCCTCCTAAGCATAACCAGCCTCGGCCTCTTTAAGCCGATCCTGGTTGCAAAAATATGGGGGAAAAAATGACAGGGGTTCCCCCATATTTAAGCAACCAGCATCGGGCTCTGCACCTGTTCCTGGTTCCAAAAATACGGGGGACAAAAAGAATAGGGGTCCCCCGTATTTTTAAAACCAGCACCGGGCTCCACTAGCTAGACAGATAATGCCACAGCCGGGGGTCACTTTTATATAGTGCCCTGCGGCCGTGGCATCAAAAATCCAACTAGTCACCCCTGGCCGGGGTACCCTGGGGGAGTGGGGACCCCTTCAATCAAGGGGTCCCCCCCCCAACCACCCAAGGGCCAGGGGTGAAGCCCGAGGCTGTCCCCCCCCATCCAATTGGCTGCGGATGGGGGGCTGATAGCCTTTTTTGAAAATGAAAATATATTGTTTTTAGTAGCAGTACTACAAGGCCCAGCAAGCCTCCCCCGCATGCTGGTACTTGGAGAACCACAAGTACCAGCATGCAGCGGAAAAACGGGCCCGCTGGTACCTGTAGTACTATTACTAAAAAAATACCCAAAAAAAGACAAGACACACACACCTTGAAAGTAAAGATTTATTACATACATGCACACAAACATACATACATACTTACCTTATGTTCACACGCAGGTCGGTCCTCTTCTCCAGTAGAATCCAAGGGGTACCTGTTGAATAAATTCTACTCACCAGATCCAGGGTCCCAGGGTCCTCGGGGCAACCATTTGTAATCCAGGTACTTGAATAAAATAACAAAACGGATACCCGAGCCACGAACTGAAAGGGACCCCATGTTTTCACATGAGACTCCTTTCCCCGAATGCCAGAAACCCACTCTGACTTCTGTCTAAGTTGGTTTCTTCAGCCAATCAGGGAGCGCCACGTTGTAGCACTCTCCTGATCGGCTGTGTGCTCCTGTACTGAGTGACAGGCGGCACACGGCAGTGTTACAATGTAGCGCCTATGCGCTCCATTGTAACCAATGGTGGGAACTTTCTGCCCTGCGGTTGACCTAAAGTGACGTCACAGCTGAGCAGAAAGTTCCCACCATTGGTTACAATGGAGCGCATAGGCGCTACATTGTAACACTGCCGTGTGCCGCCTGTCACTCAGTACAGGAGCACACAGCCGATCAGGAGAGTGCTACAACGTGGCGCTCCCTGATTGGCTGAAGAAACCCACTTAGACAGAAGTCAGAGTGGGTTTCTGGCATTCGGGGAAAGGAGTCCCATGTGAAAACATGGGGCCCCTTTCAGTTCGTGGCTCGGGTATCCGTTTTGTTATTTTATTCAAGTACCTGGATTACAAATGGTTGCCCCGAGGACCCTGGGACCCTGGATCTGGTGAGTAGAATTTATTCAACAGGTACCCCTTGGATTCTACTGGAGAAGAGGACCGACCTGCGTGTGAACATAAGGTAATTATGTATGTATGTTTGTGTGCATGTATGTAATAAATCTTTACTTTCACGGTGTGTGTCTTGTCTTTTTTTGGGTATTTTTTTAGTAATAGTACTACAGGTACCAGCGGGCCCGTTTTTCCGCTGCATGCTGGTACTTGTGGTTCTCCAAGTACCAGCATGCGGGGGAGGCTTGCTGGGCCTTGTAGTACTGCTACTAAAAACAATATCTTTTCATTTTCAAAAAAGGCTATCAGCCCCCCATCCGCAGCCAATTGGATGGGGGGGACAGCCTCGGGCTTCACCCCTGGCCCTTGGGTGGCTGGGGGGGGGGGGGGACCCCTTGATTGAAGGGGTCCCCACTCCCCCAGGGTACCCCGGCCAGGGGTGACTAGTTGGATTTTTGATGCCACGGCCGCAGGGCACTATATAAAAGTGACCCCCGGCTGTGGCATTATCTGTCCAGCTAGTGGAGCCCGGTGCTGGTTTTAAAAATACGGGGGACCCCTACTCTTTTTGTCCCCCGTATTTTTGGAACCAGGACCAGGCGCAGAGCCCGATGCTGGTTGCTTAAATATGGGGGAACCCCTGTCATTTTTTCCCCCATATTTCTGCAACCAGGATCGGCTCAAAGAGCCCGAGGCTGGTTATGCTTAGGAGGGGGGACCCCACGCAATTTTTATTTTTATTTTACACTGTTTAATTTAAAAAAAAAAAAAAATGAACCCCAGCACGGATCACACAGATCCGGCCGAGATTCATTTTTAAAAAGTCGGCAGTGTTTTGCTAATCACTGCCGTAAAAAAAAAAAAAAAAAACACAAATGACATCGACATCGGAACAAAAGAAAAACCCGAATACGACAGCTTAGTAAATTAGTCGTAATAAATTCAAAAAGTTGCAGTTTTACACTTTCAATGTCATTCGTGATTGAACTTTGACCTGAAACGGGAAAATACGAATCTTAGTAAATTTACCCCTAGGAGTGGCACTGCAGTGTCAGACAGGAGGGCAGATATAAAATAAAGGCCCCAAACAGCACCTCATGCAAAGATGTAGAAGAGGTGAAATGAGGTAGCTGTATGACTAAGACAAGCGACACAAACAATTGTCCCATCTAGGGGGTATATTTACTAAGGTCCTGATTTTTTCTGAGTTTGTATTTTTTTTCAAAGTGTCATCTCGGGAATATACTAAACACAAATCTCGGCAGTGTTGGGGCTATTCGTACTGTTTTTCACTGTAGAGTTCATAAATACGAATGAATACACAAATCGGTCAAACACGGCTGTTTAGGTATACAACACGATAATTTACCAAGCTTTCGTATTTGTAATGTCCACCGTGAAAGGGCAATTGTGGCCGTGTAATTTTGCGAATCGAAATAAAATGCGGGAAAAAAATAGACCTGCTTTTAGCTGGCGTGTTTACATGTGTTTCAACTTCACCATTAATCACACCTGAATTGGTGAGCCTTTAAAAGCACATTACTCACATCCCTCACTCTGAAATGGTGCTGGGCTGTGTAGCAGTGAAGTATTGTGTGCTGTGGGATTCCTAGGACTGCTCCACCAGTCTGGAAGAAACCAGGGCAATGAAACTGAACATGGTCAGCAGGTTGTACAGGTTCTGCGGAGGCTGTGCAGGGGCATTTAAACTTAAACGCATTGGCCGATGACCAGGTCATGCAGATGTTCCAGCTAAATAGAAACAACATTTTCCATCTGTATGACCTTGTCAAACTGGACCTAGATCCTGAGACAGCACGCTCTCGCTCTGTCTCAGGCCTGCACAAACTCCTGGGTGTGTTGCACTTTCTGGCTACTGGTAGCTTTCAGGCTGTGTGTGGCGATGTCATTGGAATCTCACAGCCCACCTTTGCAAAATGCTTAAATCAGGTGATGTATACCATACATACTCATATATGCCAAAGTCATTTATGCGGAATGTTACATTACAGTGTTGTTGATATTTGTACTCATGTCACTCACCTCATTTTTTTCAAATGTATTTACAGGTGTTGGATGCTTTGCAACCCCACGTAGATGCCTCTATCTGCTTCCCTACCCAGGACTCTCAGTGGCATGCAGTCAGGGTAGCTTTCTATGGCGTTGCTGGCATGCCCAATGTGCTAGGTGCCATAGATTGCACACACATTCAGCTGAGACCACCTCGGGGCAGGCAGAATATTTATTCCAGTTGGCATCTGGACCACTCCACTAATGTCCAGGTGGTTTGTGATGCAAACCTTAAAATAATGAGTGTTGTTGCGGGTTACCCTGGTGGATGCCATGACTCCTTCATCCTCAGTCAGTCATCCCTCTTTGATAACTTTGAGGCCAGACAAATGCCCGATGGATGGCTGCTGGGTATGTAACTAGATATGTGTATACATCTATATTTTTTATTAATGAGCACTATGCCAGCAATGTGTGGCTGAAGACCTACTTTACACTCTATACCAGTGGTCTCCAACCTCAATTGGGGTGTGAGCTACTTTTGGAAAATAAAATCTCTGAAGCTACCCTCTCCCCCCAATGTGCGTGCGTTCCTGTGAAAGTGGGTGTGGCCTCACAACTACAAGTAATGCCCCTCCGCATAGTGCCGGATACACAAATAATGCCCCTCAGCAGTGCTAGATATTCAAATAATGCCTCCCAGCAGTGCCAGATACACAAATAATGCCCTACCACAGTATCCAATACAGTGCCCCACACAGTGCTAACCCTTGCTGGCTCCTTCTACTGCCAGCGGTGCTGCTCCTCCTGTATGAGGGACGGAAGGTAAGGAGAGTGCAGTGCACGCCTCTCCTGTGAAGTCCGGAGAGCAGCTGCGGTGAGGGTGACAGAGGCTGCGGGCATTTAAAATATGGTGCCGGTAAGTGAGCCAATCAAAACTTGTAGTCCGGGAGCCAATCAGGTGCCGCCACTGCCGGTCCACGAGCTCTGATTGGCTGACGACCGGCACCATGTTAAAAATGAAGGCAGGAGGAGTGCCAGTGACTGCCCAAGCCCGTGCACTCTGTGAGCTACCGAAAATACTACAGCGAGCTACCAGTAGCACGTGAGCTACGGGTTGGAGATCACTGCTCTATACTATATATGTCTTTCAGGTGATGAGGGATATGGCTGTTTCTCTTGGCTTCTAACTCCATTGTCCCATCCCGATTACCCTGCTGAACACAATTTCAATCATGCACATAAGTCCACGCGGAATGTGATAGATGTTTTGGGGTACTGAAATCTAGGTTTCGTTGTCTAGATAAGTCTGGTGGACTTTTGGTGGACCTTAAAGGTGACTAGGATTCAGCCAGTGTCTGGTGACTAGTGTACCTTTTAAAAGCCATGGAGTATGTGGCAGGTACACATTAAACCAAGTAGGCATATTTGCAGTTATATTATGTGTGATACAGTTGCCAGGTTTTAATTTTTGAGACTCTGTGATAGTGTAGGACCTGCATGAAGGTGGGGTACCTTGGCGAGCGGTTTGCAGGCTTCCGTGCATTGGCCAATTCACTAACTAAACCCCATCATTTATTTATTGATGTTGTGAAGATAAGTGAGTTTGCATTGGTGAGTGCTGAACTTTCTGTTTGTAGATAGATAGATAGATAGATATATATATACACACACACACACATACACACAGTATATGAACAATGCATGACTCACATACGAAAGATGCATGTGTAATATATATTGTGGCTCTGTGTGTTAGAAATATTATGTGTGCTGGTCATGGGTTGTTCAGGAAGCCCAGCATGTGTTGAGTTGTTTTAAATCTTATTTGACATTTTTCATTGTTTAAGGACACATGATTGTGTGGACAAACCACAAAGTACCAATACAGGGCATTAACTCACACATGACTTGTTTTTTGTACGTTTAAATTATGTAATGGTTTGTGAACAAAACATAATGTTTACAATTCCCAGATTCATAATGTGGAGACATGGCCATTGTAATTGTATTTAAACATGGCGTACTCACAACGCATACATAATACATTGTTTCAAATAGGTGTAAAGCCTCATTTAACAGAATGAATAATGACATTGTCATAATGAAAATACATGTCAACCTAACAAGGACATTGGTTTTGGTAACAATGCACACACATAATGCTCAATAATAATTTGCTCAATAATTTGCTCATAATGCTCAAGTATAGATTTGTTGTGCTAAACAATGTGGATAATAACCTTGGAATAGTTTTTTGAATTAGTCCTGCAAAGAATTGGAATACTGACCAATAATGAATGATTGATTGATTGATTGATTGATTGATTGTTTAATTAGAATTAGGCCTGCAAATAATTGGAATACTGAGCAGTAATGATTGATTGATTGATTGATTGATTGATTGATTTTTTAATTATAATTAGGCCTGCAAAGAATTGGAATACTGACCAATAATGAATGATTGATTGATTGATTGATTGTTTAATTAGACTTAGGCCTGCAAATAATTGGAATACTGACCAGTAATGATTGATTGATTGATTGATTGATTGATTGATTGATTGATTAATTATAATTAGGCCTGCAAAGAATTGGAATACCGACCAATAATGATTGATTGATTGATTGATTGATTGTTTAATTAGAGTTAGGCCTGCAAAAAATTAGAATACTGACCAATAATGATTGATTGATTGATTGATTGATTGATTGATTAAATGATTGGAATTAGTCCTGCAGAATATATGGTTACTGTGCAAGGATTACTAATTAATGATTGATTGATTGATTGATTGAATGATTGGAATTAGTCCTGCAGAATATATGGTTACTGTGCAAGGAATAATGCCAATAGACTTACGCCAAATATTACAAGGACCAAAATATAAACAAACTCCAAACAAATAACACAACAATAATGTCAATTACAATTAGGTGTGTTAAGAGTATGAACACTGATCAAGGGCAATTTGTTAGTTATATTATTGTGATTAACTGTATGAATGGTCATATAAGACTGAGTGTGAATCTGACTTCCCATAAATAATATAATAGGTGTCTTAAATAAGGTACAATGTACATTTTCAGTGTCCTTCAATCAGTACAACTTACACAGTTTTCTACTCCTAAACAGAATGAACATCAAGACCGGCTGGTTATTTTTTGGGAGGCACTTTGGAGGCTACTGTGCCTTTCCCAGTGACATTTCTCCGTGTATGGCTGGATTGCCTTAGTGGGGAGGTAACTGGGGTAATGATGGGAATTGTGTTTCCTGAGCTGGTGCTTGGTTGTGTAGCTTATTGTAAACTGATGTTTTGGCTCAGGTTACTCAGAGTAGCAGTGAGTTCTGTGGTAGCTGCAGTGTGACTTTCCATAATTCTGCTTATGGATTTGATTAGCAATTGGTTTGATTCCAAAATGTTGAGGTAGTTTTGGTGCTGTCTGTGTTGTTCATCCATTACTCTCTGGAATGTGTTCATCATATGTGTGTTGTCTGCATGCATTAATTCTATAGTATTAGCAATCCTAGTGACTTGAACATTTAGCCTTCTACGACTTAGTCGTGGAAGGTGATGTGGCAGAGAAGCAAGAAATTGCGTTTGCCTGTGCAGACAATCCAGGTTATTGGCCTGCTGGCTTGACCAACTATTCCAAAATGCCTATTCCTGTGTTATGACTTGTGGTGATGTAGGACTCATTTGTGGTGCAGGTGTGGTTTGTGTTGGAGGCGTACTCACAGGTGAGGTTGTTGGTATTGTTGGTTGTATTGGCTGGAGCAAAGGTTTCCTCCATTTGTGTGTCCTGCTGGGTGTCTGGGGTAATGTTGTCGGCATCTGTATGTGGTGTAATGGAACAACATTTTAGTTACAGTACATATGTGATAGCCGGGCAGCGCCAGGTCCATCCGTAATTTTTAAAGCATTGAACGCCAAGCCATCTCATCACATAATCAAGCAGTTTATTTTAAAGTTCAGACAGGGTTATCACGACAATAACATTTAACTTCTTGTTCTCTCTCCAGCACAATATTCATATGGGTTACATCAAGTGAGCATTTCCTTCTATTCGCTTCACTGGCAATAACAGCATAAACAATGATGTGACAGCATTACAGTACAGTACATACCAGCGCAGTCTCTGGGAATCAGTAGTGCGGCATCCGCAAACTGAGATTCATTTCGGTGTGCTCTCCCCTATTCGCTAGGGGCTCTATCTAAATGGGATATCTCATGGACATGTCACTGGGGGCCTTCCGCCACACGTGGTTTCCTACCACTCACCCAGATAGTCCTCTCCCGAAGACTCACACCTCTCGTCCTGCTTTTTGGGTACCCCTGAAGGTGGGGATCCCCTTTGTTTTTTCCACTGATTGCTCATGCTATTGCTGCTCTTACACTGCAAATCTGGATATCTTTTGCTCTTCCTAGCAGCACCTACATGCTATTCCATAATGCCAGGGACTGTGGAGTACCATGCTTGTTCCACAGTCCCCAGACTGTGTTTCTCCTGGACACTAGCCTGTGCTCTCCATCTCAGTCCTCAGCTCACACTCAACCCTAGCCTGTGTTTTTTCCTTGCCCTCCAAAAAAACCCTATTCTTCTTGTCCTAACCCCCTATATGTGGCAGAGTCTGTCAGAACTGGTTTAACTGGTTTTGGGGCCATAAACTCCCCCACTCACTGATAAGAATCAAATGGCTTTTGAAACTTTCCAATATCTCTTGTCTCCTAACATTCCAGTATGCCACACATAGTTCTTTGTTGCATTTTTTATGTCATTTTCTTGGTGCACAGACATGAAAATTATGACTCGAAATGCTATACTCCCTGGTAACATCAATACTCCACTAACATTAAGGCAAGGCCTTGGTACTGTATTCTATGTGTTTTGTGTATTTTAGATAATACTTACGATCCGGATCCCAAACACAAAAATAACTATGCAAACACACTATGGCTTGTTTTTACGTGGGGTAACATTTGGCTTGTTTGGAGTACATTTATGAAAGGTATGGCACATCTACACACTACATCTAAATATAGAAGCACACACCATTTGCAAAGGAGGTTAACCTTGTGAAGCTTGCACTTCTGCTTTTGCTGCAGCCTTTTCCTCTTAATATGCTACTCGATGGCTCAAGTGTACACACACATATTTAGTGTCTACCTGTTACCCCCTAACATTGGTTATGCATGTTGTTGTTGGGGTAGATCTGTACGTAGGTGAGTGTGTCGTCTTTAACCATGCAAATTATGTGTAAACTTAAGTGCCCTGTGTAAGTATTTGTTGTAATGTTATTTTTTTTCTACTCACCAGGCAGCTGAGGGGATTGTGGATCCTGTATTGGCGGACTCTCCAAAAGCTGCAATGGGGGCATTGAGGACACATTTGAGATACATTGTTGTGGTGGCGATACGGCTTGTCTAGTGGGGACATCTGGACGGTGTCTCTCGTGTGTCATGTGTTTGTGAGTGGCCGATTCCTGGGGGGGCACCTTCTGTAAATGTGCCATTGTCTTGATGGTCCTATCCCAAAAAACAACCATTAATGTTTTGTCACACATAATATGTCCATCTATTGATACTTTACCTGCTTCACCATCATCATCATCATCATCATCATCTTGGACCGGAGTGGTGTGAGGATGGCTTGTTGTGCTTTTTTGTGATACTGTGAAGATATGAAATGTTTTTTGTTTTTTTTAAATACTGTGTAAATAAAATATAAATAACATGTAGTCGTTTTTGCTTCTGAAGTCAATAAACCTTTTTCTGAAAAACAACTCAGCCACATTTGTTGAACCCTATATTGACTGAACAGAGTCCAGGACCCAAACACACCACAAAATCAACAAACATTGGCCCATGTGCTCAGTTCACACTGCCACACAGCCTAATTAATTAGCATGTATTAGGTGCGGAACAAAACCTAAACAAAGAAAAAACACAAACACACAAAACTTCCTTTTTTTCCCCAAAGGATGGGTGGACATGCACAAACACGATTACACACAACCAAAAGCAACAGAAAGTTCCCAGAAATCGACAACAATACTATTTTCAGTTATACAAATCGAATGTATTTCTAGCTTACCCTGGACCATACCTAGTACTGTATCAACCATACATTTTCTCTGTGAGGATTAGGTGCTTCATGTGTAAATTTTTGGGCTAAAAATAGCACTTGGTGTCAGAAGCATAAGATCATTGATGTTGACATATATATTTCTCAGATTTGACTTGACATTTAATGCAGTATTTTCATTGTATTGATTTATCATACAATCAGTAAGGAAATATCAGTATTTTCTGTCTTCTTTTTTCTTACTTACTATTTTTCTGTGGACTCTCATCTGCGATCCAGGGCGCACAACACCACGGATGTGGGGCTTGTTGCGCCGTGCCTAAGTAGAAAGCAGATCCACCTATTTTTATTTTTTCTTTCCCTTCAATAAAATATCTATACTCCACTAATTTCCTATATAGGTGCACTCTCATCGGTATACAAATCACATATCTCCTCTACTATCAAACCACGCTGCCAATTCCCAATCTTGTCCGATTTTGGAAGCCAAACAGCGTCGGGCTGGGTTAGTACCTGGAGAAGAGACATCCTGTGAATACCCGATGTTGTAGAGTAGGAATTAATTTCTTCTTTACGTGAAATGTGACGCCAACAGAAGTATCACCACTGATTTTTCTTCCTTCATCTATTAACTTTCCTATACTGCAGATCAGTCTTCAGACCATATCAACATATTTATCATCAGTCATCATTTAAGTGTCTATCTCTATCACTGGTGACCAGCAAAGTGTATAGTATTGACCTGATTTAAGTGGTCCTTATCACTATCTTTTGACCACTCCTTGGTCCCATCAACACAGAATTTCTGTACTGGTCAGGGGAAATGGGTGTTAGACAAACCAAGTGTCTACAACCTTTCTAATCACTTGTGAAAAAAAGACCAGAACATTTTAACATTTTTCATATTTTTCTTTATTACCTTTTGGATCACATGTGTGGGTTAAATTCTTCAAAATAAAAACTATGTTTTAAATATCTTTCCTCACATATTGTAGGAACTGTCATTTATTGAACAAGAGTGCGCCCACATAAGAGCCTTCTCTCTCTCCCCCAAATAGTACATGTACTTTCTGGCTCTGGGCACACCACCAACTAGGACTATATCCGAGAAAAAAAAACGATATTTTTTTTTCTTCCCAAATAAAAAGGGTTACAATTGTCCAATTTTGGTTTTCTCACCTATGACTGCATTAATCTGAACAGTGCCCAATCGCCCTTTGCCTTGCTAAAGTTTAGGTTTCTCCTCAGACGATTTAAATTTCTTTTTTTGGTTCTTTTTACTGAACTTTGGCTTTTTGGATTTTACATGCCCTCTACTATCACATTGGGCATCGGCCTTGGCAGACGACGTTGATGGCATTTCATCGTCTATGTCATGGCTAGTGGCAGCAGCTTCAGGACTAGGAGGAAGTGGTTCTTCTTGATCTTTCCTTATTTTATCCTCAACATTTTTGTTCTCCATTACTTTTATGGTAGTTATATGAGACTATATGGGGCAAAGGAATGACTGGAATGACTGATGAGACAGGACACTACCACTGGTGTGATGCAACACAACAATACTATAAGAGACTTGTGGTTATTGTTATTATTATTATACGGCAGCAGTGGACATATAGCAGCAGCGTATATCGTCACTGGAATGACTGATGAGACAGGACACTACCACTGGTTTGATGCAACACAACACAGTCACTTTCACAACACTTTATACAGCTACACTGGCAGGAGAGGACACCAACACTGACTAGCTGGACTGATACAGCATAAGACACTGACTACACTGGACTGAGCAGCACAACACAGCAGTAGACTCACCACCCCACTTTCCCGCCCCCACACAGACACTGAGGACAGAGACATGTCCTCTCACTACACTCTCCGAGACTGAAGTGAAAATGGCGGGGACGCGCGGCTCCTTAGATGGAATCCAAATCCTGCGAGAATCCGACAGCGGGATGATGACTTTTTACCGCTTTCAGGTTTCCGAGTCAGGTGGGTAAACCCGAGCCTGACTCGGATCCGGGCTCGGAAGGCAAAGTTCGGTAGGGTTCGATTCTCTGAGAACCGAACCCACTCATCTCTAGTGTATATACTCTGTATTTGTCCTATATTGTCTTGAACTGAAGTCACTGTTTTCTTGTTTTGCCTATTTGTTTAAGTACTTTGTAACTGGGCACTGCAGATCCCATGTAGTGCCATATAAATAAAGGATAATAATGATATTAATAATAATAATAATAATAATAATAATAATAAATAATATGTGGAACGGCTTAATCCCAGTGCTCCTATTTATCTGGTACCACATTATCCCAGTAAACCTGCATAGTTGGTCCTGCTCTGCATTCCAGCCTCAAAGTCTATGTAGCTGGTACTATTCCTCATCCTGGCAGTCTTGTATAACTGGCATTGCTCTATCCCCCAGAATAACAGATCTGCTCTGACTTCTTTTCATTCCCTGATCTGCATGAGGAAGTCCTACATCAGCCCAAGTCTGACAGTTCTGATGCATGAAATCATCCAAATCGTTAAAAATATTGGGCCTAATTTAGATCTGATTGTAGATGTGCTAAATATAGCACATCTATGATCAATTTCTCTGACATGCGGGGGGACGCCCACCAGTGGGTTAGTCCCTCATGCATGTCACAGGCCTTACCCCCAAGGGTGCAAAAGCATTGCACTGCGGCGATGCTTTTTCCCCCACTGAGTAGTTACCTGCCAGCGCAGCTCTTGTGCACTGGCAGGGGGCTCACCACTGCGTCCCAGGACGTATCAACTCCGTATGACATCACACAGCCTCCGCAGCCCACCCCAGCAATGGTCCGGACATGCCTGTGTTTTCTGGACCGCGCCAAGCCAACAGCGTTCTAACGCTGTTGGCATGCCCCCTCCCGCCCTGCGACCACCTCTGCCTGTCAATCATGCAGAGGTGATCGCCGCCCTGAGATGCTTTCAGCATCTCACTGGGCTCCCGGGGTGCGCACGCGCAGTGCGCCTGCTGTGCGTGCGCACTCCACAAAGGAATTCAGACTGCGATGGCTGCCGCTGCAGTGATCCAGTCCCCAATGTCTAGTGTGTACCCAGCTTAAACCATAAGTAAGAATTGCTTCACTTTCAGATTATTACAAATTTATTTGATTAATGCAAGCTAGTACCTGGTTGGTTGCTAGCGGCAATTTCTCCACATGTCCACTCTTTAGAGGCTTTTTGGGATCTACGTATTAGGCCGTGTAGAGAGATAAACTGGACAGTGATGAAGTACCAACCAACCAGCTCCTGTCATTTCTCAAACACAGCCTGTACCATGGCAGTTAGGAGCTGATTGGCTGCTACTTTTTCTCTCTCCACTTTATCTCTCTCCAAGGCTTAGTACATAGAGCTCATCACAGTGCAATCTGTGAAAGGTTACAGTGCAGGCCTGGGCATTGAAAGCAGGACAAAAGTGCACAGCGATCGGGTTGCAGTTTTGTCCAGCAGCCTACAACCAATATGCTTTACAACCGCACACCACTGTTTTAATGATAACCTTCTAGTCTTGTTTTTTCATAAAGTGAATTATGTGAAAATTACGGCATACATGACTGGAATCATGTTATTATTCTTCTATAAATGGTTGTTCCAAAAAGATAATAAAATCTGCATGTGAGTATAACAAAGTACTTTAAGTAGGAATTAAACTCTGAAATATACAGTATAGTCATATATTCTGCATAAACAGACTAGGGAATTTATTTTATATCCTAGTTGTAAGTAGAGATGTGCGCCGGCCCTTTCTCAGGTTTTCTGTTTTGTCTCTGTATCTCTTTCGTGTTTTGGATCAGTATTATTTTGGAAAAAAAATAATCATAAAAAACAGCTAAAATCACAGAATTTGGCCTGTTTTTGTTCCTACAGTATTAACCTCAATTATATTAATTTCCACTCATTTCCAGTCAGTTTTGACCACCTCTCAGCCAGTGTCGGACTGGGGCATAAAGGGCCCACTGGGGGAATACAGTGAAAGGAGCACATGCTAAGAGGCTTGGCTAACCTTTAGTGAGTGCATGGTCTGGGTCCCTTAATAAATAAATACACATAGTAAATAATGCTATAATAACGTACCAGATTAATAACAGCAATTAACTGTAAAAAATACACCATAGTCCTGAGCAGTATAATGTAACATGTATAATGTATAATTCAAGTGCACGGCCTGGAAGCGGATCCATAGAGTAGGGGTTGGGGCTGTTAGCAGAGTGTTATGGCATTGGATAGTCCACACAATGGGACTTAGAGAACAGTAGGTAACAGTTCGCTATAAACATAAGAGGTTCTGCAACAGCAGTAAACTTACATCAGGGTGACAGCGTGATACAGCGGTTTCACAGCGGCTATACATATGTAGGGTGCGGCTGTGGACAGACAAGGTCACATTACGCGGGAGACTATGGGGGTCATTCTGAGTTGTTCACTGGCTAGCAGTTTTTAGCAGCCATGCAAACGCATAGTCGCCGCCCACCGGGGAGTGTATTTTCACTTTGCAGAAGTGTGAACGCCTGTGCAGCAGAGCGCCTGCAAAAACATTTTGTGTAGAACAAGACCAGCTCTGGACTTACTCTTCGTGTGCGTTGATTCTAACATTGGTGAGATGGCTTTTGACGTCACACACCCGCCCAGCGTTCGCCCAGCCACGCCTGCATTTTCCCTGGCATGCCTGCGTTTTTCCAAACACTCCCAGAAAACGGTCAGTTGATACCCAGAAACACCCCCTTCCTGTCAATCTTCTTGCACGGCACGGCACGTGCGTCTGAAAGCTTTGCTAGAACCTGTGCAAAAGCAGGAAGGACTATGTAACGGTACGTCGTGCGTGCGCATTGCGGTGCATACGCATGCGCAGAAGTGGCAATTTTTAGCCTGATCACTGTGCAGCTAGCGATCAACTCGGAATGACCCCCTATAAGCTGCACATCCGTGCAGTGTCTCTTCCAGGAAGAACTTGGAAGAGGTGCGCGGTCCCGCCCAAACAATAACATCAGGCACCTCCTCCCGCATGAGCTAACACTAGGAGGTAAACACTACAGCAGGGAAGTTGCCTCTAGCATTAGGACGGAGACAGATCACAAAGTGCTCCCCCCCCCCCCCGCCACTTCCCCCTCACTCAAGGCTGTCTCCGGTCACATACTGTATATAAACATTACACTTTATAAAAAAAATTACAAAGTTTCCTGTAACCGGAAACATATTCATAAAACATGGTAAGCAAACAGTAAAGCAAATCAACATTTCTTAAATGTATTCCAGTCCACATTTTGTCAGGAACATATACAGCAGATGTTATGACAGTCTCTTAGTTAGCATATCAGCAGCATTGTTCTCGCTTGCTATATAATCCACATTGACAGACTTATTCTGCACTAACTCACGGATGAAGTGATGTCTAATGGCAATGTGTTTGGACCGTCCATAATATTTGGTGCTGGAAGACAAATCAATTGTACGCTTATTACCACACGCAATGTTGATGATCTCACTGTGGAAAAGAAGGCTAAGCTAAGCATAAAGTCTTCTTTATCAATAAAGCTTCTTTTGCAGTTTCCGTAAGTGCCATGTACTCCGCCTCAGTGGTGGATAGGGCAACAGTGGGTTGCGTGCTGCTCGGCCAGCTGATGGCTGCGCCTGCCAAAACAAACAAGTATCCCATATAGGAACTGTCACGATCCGGGTAATTCATCACCATTTCTTACTTTCCAAGTGTCTCCTGAGACTGGCCCAGTGCTCCAAGCCCGGATTCCACCTGCGCTGTCTGTGTGCAGCACGCTGTGTAACATGGCCTCAGTCTCTCACATTGTAAAGTTCAAACAGACTTTCCCTCCAGATTCAAACATGGGCACAGCCATGTTTGGCATCATCACATGTTGCTTTACAGCCTATCAGCTGCACTCTGGACTCTGCCTTATTACCCAGCAGCTGCACTCTGGACTCTGCCTGATTAGCCAGCCAATACCTGCTTCCCAGCTGGTATAAATATCTGCATCAAGGCTGCCTAATCGTCAGTGCTTTGGTTGTCAAACCTTGTACACATGTCTCTCCTGTCTGTGGAATCTACAGTTCGAGTCTCCAGGTATTCCAGCTCCTGTGTTCAACTCCTGTGAATCAGCTGCACTTAGAGACCCGCACCGTTTAACAGCTTGCGGTGCACCCTGACTTCTGCATTGCTCCAGCTCTGCTTCTTGGTTATTTGTTGTGATACCTACATTGGCTTTCAGCTTCCAGCGTTGGACTTTGCTCCACTTCCAGCTTCCAGTAGTGTTCTGGTATCTCTCCACTCCCGTTGTTTGCAGCTCTGCCTAGCTCCATCTGTGTTCCTCCATCGATCTCCAGCTTCATTGGTGTTCCACCATCGATACTCATCACCATCAATACTCACCATCGGACTCTAACATCATCGGTGAGTTCTGCTACACCTTCCTGTCTGGTCCGGTTCCATCCGGCATCCCCGGCAGTTCTCCTGTGTTCTTCTCAACCTCTGTGCATCTATCTCGACTCCAGCTCTCAGAGTATAACCTGCTGGTCAGTACCTGCTTGTTTCCCTTTACAGTGGTTAGCTGTGGCCAACGGACATTACATCTCTGGGACTTGCAGTGACTTTATTACCAACTCATTCTATATTGCCACAATATCTTTCTACCACTGTGCTAAAGGAACTGTACTGTTATTTTCAATGCACAATCTACCGTTAAATTACCTGAACTGCCTAGGTGTATCAGAACTGTGTGTTTAATAAACAGACTTTATTTTAACACGTTGTCTTCATCACGCCTTCGGGCTTCAGTGCCTAATCCTCTGCATGTCTAAGAACCCTATCCAACCATCCCGGTTCACTTACACTCCAGCCCCTACAACTGAGGCCTCTCCAGGTCAGACTCAGCCCTCAGTTGTGACAGGAACAATCGGCATCCTCATCTGATCCCCAATCGGCATCACAGAAAAAGTTTGAAGTTGAATCTTCTGATTTTGTAAATACCAACTTTAATGAACTTTTATTTTTCAGGTATCTTAAGATTCTGTTGACTGCAAACCAGTGTTGCCTCCCAGGATTGATTTCAAACTGGCTTGCCCAGGTCACTGCATGTGTGATATTGGGGCGAGTCCCAATACCTGAATACTAGAGATGAGCGGGTTCGGTTTCTCTGAATCCGAACCCGCCAGAACTTCATGTTTTTTTTCACGGGTCCGAGCGACTCGGATCTTCCCGCCTTGCTCGGTTAACCCGAGCGCGCCCGAACGTCATCATGACGCTGTCGGATTCTCGCGAGGCTCGGATTCTATCGCGAGACTCGGATTCTATAGAAGGAGCCGCGCGTCGCCGCCATTTTCACACGTGCATTGAGATTGATAGGGAGAGGACGTGGCTGGCGTCCTCTCCGTTTAGACACTTGATTTACTAATTTTGGGGAGCATTAGGAGTACCCAGTAGTGTACAGTGCAGAGTTTTGCTGATAGTGACCAGTGACCACCACTTTTATTTATAATCCGTTCTCTGCCTGAAAAAAGCGATACACAGCACACAGTGACTCAGTCACATACCATATCTGTGTGCACTGCTCAGGCTCAGGCCAGTGTGCTGCATCATCTATTATCTATATATAATATTATATATCTGTCTGACTGCTCAGCTCACACAGCTTATAATTGTGGGGGAGACTGGGGAGCACTACTGCAGTGCCAGTTATAGGTTATAGCAGGAGCCAGGAGTACATAATATATTATATAGTGAGTGACCACCAGACACACAGTGCAGTTTATTTAATATATCCGTTCTCTGCCTGAAAAAAGCGATACACACAGTGACTCAGTCAGTCACATACCATATCTGTGTGCACTGCTCAGGCTCAGGCCAGTGTGCTGCATCATCTATATATATTATATATCTGTCTGACTGCTCAGCTCACACAGCTTATAATTGTGGGGGAGACTGGGGAGCACTACTGCAGTGCCAGTTATAGGTTATAGCAGGAGCCAGGAGTACATAATATTATATTAAAATTAAACAGTGCACACTTTTGCTGCAGGAGTGCCACTGCCAGTGTGACTAGTGACCAGTGACCTGACCACCAGTATATATAATATTAGTAGTATACTATCTCTTTATCAACCAGTCTATATTAGCAGCAGACACAGTACAGTGCGGTAGTTCACGGCTGTGGCTACCTCTGTGTCGGCACTCGGCAGCCCGTCCATAATTGTATATACCACCTAACCGTGGTTTTTTTTTCTTTCTTTATACATACATACTAGTTACGAGTATACTATCTCTTTATCAACCAGTCTATATATTAGCAGCAGACACAGTACAGTGCGGTAGTTCACGGCTGTGGCTACCTCTGTGTCGGCACTCGGCAGCCCGTCCATAATTGTATATACCACCTAACCGTGGTTTTTTTTTCTTTCTTTATACATACATACTAGTTACGAGTATACTATCTCTTTATCAACCAGTCTATATATTAGCAGCAGACACAGTACAGTGCGGTAGTTCACGGCTGTGGCTACCTCTGTGTCGGCACTCGGCAGCCCGTCCATAATTGTATATACCACCTAACCGTGGTTTTTTTTTCTTTCTTTATACATACATACTAGTTACGAGTATACTATCTCTTTATCAACCAGTCTATATATTAGCAGCAGACACAGTACAGTGCGGTAGTTCACGGCTGTGGCTACCTCTGTGTCGGCACTCGGCAGCCCGTCCATAATTGTATATACCACCTAACCGTGGTTTTTTTTTCTTTCTTTATACATACATACTAGTTACGAGTATACTATCTCTTTATCAACCAGTCTATATATTAGCAGCAGACACAGTACAGTGCGGTAGTTCACGGCTGTGGCTACCTCTGTGTCGGCACTCGGCAGCCCGTCCATAATTGTATATACCACCTAACCGTGGTTTTTTTTTCTTTCTTTATACATACATACTAGTTACGAGTATACTATCTCTTTATCAACCAGTCTATATATTAGCAGCAGACACAGTACAGTGCGGTAGTTCACGGCTGTGGCTACCTCTGTGTCGGCACTCGGCAGCCCGTCCATAATTGTATATACCACCTAACCGTGATTTTTTTTTCTTTCTTTATACATACATACTAGTTACGAGTATACTATCTCTTTATCAACCAGTCTATATATTAGCAGCAGACACAGTACAGTGCGGTAGTTCACGGCTGTGGCTACCTCTGTGTCGGCACTCGGCAGCCCGTCCATAATTGTATATACCACCTAACCGTGGTTTTTTTTTCTTTCTTTATACATACATACTAGTTACGAGTATACTATCTCTTTATCAACCAGTCTATATATTAGCAGCAGAAACAGTACAGTGCGGTAGTTCACGGCTGTGGCTACCTCTGTGTCGGCACTCGGCAGCCCGTCCATAATTGTATATACCACCTAACCGTGGTTTTTTTTTCTTTCTTTATACATACATACTAGTTACGAGTATACTATCTCTTTATCAACCAGTCTATATATCAGCAGCAGACACAGTACAGTGCGGTAGTTCACGGCTGTGGCTACCTCTGTGTCGGCACTCGGCAGCCCGTCCATAATTGTATACTAGTATCCAATCCATCCATCTCCATTGTTTACCTGAGGTGCCTTTTAGTTGTGCCTATTAAAATATGGAGAACAAAAATGTTGAGGTTCCAAAATTAGGGAAAGATCAAGATCCACTTCCACCTCGTGCTGAAGCTGCTGCCACTAGTCATGGCCGAGACGATGAAATGCCAGCAACGTCGTCTGCCAAGGCCGATGCCCAATGGCATAGTACAGAGCATGTCAAAACCAAAACACCAAATATCAGTAAAAAAAGGACTCCAAAACCTAAAATAAAATTGTCGGAGGAGAAGCGTAAACTTGCCAATATGCCATTTACCACACGGAGTGGCAAGGAACGGCTGAGGCCCTGGCCTATGTTCATGGCTAGTGGTTCAGCTTCACATGAGGATGGAAGCACTCAGCCTCTCGCTAGAAAACTGAAAAGACTCAAGCTGGCAAAAGCACCGCAAAGAACTGTGCGTTCTTTGAAATCCCAAATCCACAAGGAGAGTCCAATTGTGTCGGTTGCGATGCCTGACCTTCCCAACACTGGACGTGAAGAGCATGCGCCTTCCACCATTTGCACGCCCCCTGCAAGTGCTGGAAGGAGCACCCGCAGTCCAGTTCCTGATAGTCAGATTGAAGATGTCAGTGTTGAAGTACACCAGGATGAGGAGGATATGGGTGTTGCTGGCGCTGGGGAGGAAATTGACCAGGAGGATTCTGATGGTGAGGTGGTTTGTTTAAGTCAGGCACCCGGGGAGACACCTGTTGTCCGTGGGAGGAATATGGCCGTTGACATGCCAGGTGAAAATACCAAAAAAATCAGCTCTTCGGTGTGGAGGTATTTCACCAGAAATGCGGACAACAGGTGTCAAGCCGTGTGTTCCCTTTGTCAAGCTGTAATAAGTAGGGGTAAGGACGTTAACCACCTCGGAACATCCTCCCTTATACGTCACCTGCAGCGCATTCATAATAAGTCAGTGACAAGTTCAAAAACTTTGGGTGACAGCGGAAGCAGTCCACTGACCAGTAAATCCCTTCCTCTTGTAACCAAGCTCACGCAAACCACCCCACCAACTCCCTCAGTGTCAATTTCCTCCTTCCCCAGGAATGCCAATAGTCCTGCAGGCCATGTCACTGGCAAGTCTGACGAGTCCTCTCCTGCCTGGGATTCCTCCGATGCATCCTTGCGTGTAACGCCTACTGCTGCTGGCGCTGCTGTTGTTGCCGCTGGGAGTCGATGGTCATCCCAGAGGGGAAGTCGTAAGCCCACTTGTACTACTTCCAGTAAGCAATTGACTGTTCAACAGTCCTTTGCGAGGAAGATGAAATATCACAGCAGTCATCCTACTGCAAAGCGGATAACTGAGTCCTTGACAACTATGTTGGTGTTAGACGTGCGTCCGGTATCCGCCGTTAGTTCACAGGGAACTAGACAATTTATTGAGGCAGTGTGCCCCCGTTACCAAATACCATCTAGGTTCCACTTCTCTAGGCAGGCGATACCGAGAATGTACACGGACGTCAGAAAAAGACTCACCAGTCTCCTAAAAAATGCAGTTGTACCCAATGTCCACTTAACCACGGACATGTGGACAAGTGGAGCAGGGCAGGGTCAGGACTATATGACTGTGACAGCCCACTGGGTAGATGTATGGACTCCCGCCGCAAGAACAGCAGCGGCGGCACCAGTAGCAGCATCTCGCAAACGCCAACTCTTTCCTAGGCTGGCTACGCTTTGTATCACCGCTTTCCAGAATACGCACACAGCTGAAAACCTCTTACGGCAACTGAGGAAGATCATCGCGGAATGGCTTACCCCAATTGGACTCTCCTGTGGATTTGTGGCATCGGACAACGCCAGCAATATTGTGTGTGCATTAAATATGGGCAAATTCCAGCACGTCCCATGTTTTGGACATACCTTGAATTTGGTGGTGCAGAATTTTTTAAAAAACGACAGGGGCGTGCAAGAGATGCTGTCGGTGGCCAGAAAAATTGCGGGACACTTTCGGCGTACAGGCACCACGTACAGAAGACTGGAGCACCACCAAAAACTACTGAACCTGCCCTGCCATCATCTGAAGCAAGAAGTGGTAACGAGGTGGAATTCAACCCTCTATATGCTTCAGAGGTTGGAGGAGCAGCAAAAGGCCATTCAAGCCTATACAATTGAGCACGATATAGGAGATGGAATGCACCTGTCTCAAGCGCAGTGGAGAATGATTTCAACGTTGTGCAAGGTTCTGATGCCCTTTGAACTTGCCACACGTGAAGTCAGTTCAGACACTGCCAGCCTGAGTCAGGTCATTCCCCTCATCAGGCTTTTGCAGAAGAAGCTGGAGGCATTGAAGAAGGAGCTAAAAGGGAGCGATTCCGCTAGGCATGTGGGACTTGTGGATGCAGCCCTTAATTCGCTTAACAAGGATTCACGGGTGGTCAATCTGTTGAAATCAGAGCACTACATTTTGGCCACCGTGCTCGATCCTAGATTTAAAGCCTACCTTGGATCTCTCTTTCCGGCAGACACAGGTCTGCTGGGGTTGAAAGACCTGCTGGTGACAAAATTGTCAAGTCAAGCGGAACGCGACCTGTCAACATCTCCTCCTTCACATTCTCCCGCAACTGGGGGTGCGAGGAAAAGGCTCAGAATTCCGAGCCCACCCGCTGGCGGTGATGCAGGGAAGTCTGGAGCGACTGCTGATGCTGACATCTGGTCTGGACTGAAGGACCTGACAACGATTACGGACATGTCGTCTACTGTCACTGCATATGATTCTCTCAACATTGATAGAATGGTGGAGGATTATATGAGTGACCGCATCCAAGTAGGCACGTCACACAGTCCGTACTTATACTGGCAGGAAAAAGAGGCAATTTGGAGGCCCTTGCACAAACTGGCTTTATTCTACCTAAGTTGCCCTCCCACAAGTGTGTACTCCGAAAGAGTGTTTAGTGCCGCCGCTCACCTTGTCAGCAATCGGCGTACGAGGTTACATCCAGAAAATGTGGAGAAGATGATGTTCATTAAAATGAATTATAATCAATTCCTCCGCGGAGACATTGACCAGCAGCAATTGCCTCCACAAAGTACACAGGGAGCTGAGATGGTGGATTCCAGTGGGGACGAATTGATAATCTGTGAGGAGGGGGATGTACACGGTGATATATCGGAGGGTGAAGATGAGGTGGACATCTTGCCTCTGTAGAGCCAGTTTGTGCAAGGAGAGATTAATTGCTTCTTTTTTGGGGGGGGTCCAAACCAACCCGTCATATCAGTCACAGTCGTGTGGCAGACCCTGTCACTGAAATGATGGGTTGGTTAAAGTGTGCATGTCCTGTTTTGTTTATACAACATAAGGGTGGGTGGGAGGGCCCAAGGACAATTCCATCTTGCACCTCTTTTTTCTTTTCTTTTTCTTTGCATCATGTGCTGATTGGGGAGGTTTTTTTTGGAAGGGACATCCTGCGTGACACTGCAGTGCCACTCCTAGATGGGCCCGGTGTTTGTGTCGGCCACTAGGGTCGCTAATCTTACTCACACAGTCAGCTACCTCATTGCGCCTCTTTTTTTCTTTGCGTCATGTGCTGTTTGGGGAGGGTTTTTTGGAAGGGCCATCCTGCGTGACACTGCAGTGCCACTCCTAGATGGGCCCGGTGTTTGTGTCGGCCACTAGGGTCGCTAATCTTACTCACACAGCTACCTCATTGCGCCTCTTTTTTTCTTTGCGTCATGTGCTGTTTGGGGAGGGTTTTTTGGAAGGGACATCCTGCGTGACACTGCAGTGCCACTCCTAGATGGGCCCGGTGTTTGTGTCGGCCACTAGGGTCGCTTATCTTACTCACACAGCGACCTCGGTGCAAATTTTAGGACTAAAAATAATATTGTGAGGTGTGAGGTATTCAGAATAGACTGAAAATGAGTGTAAATTATGGTTTTTGAGGTTAATAATACTTTGGGATCAAAATGACCCCCAAATTCTATGATTTAAGCTGTTTTTTAGTGTTTTTTTAAAAAAACACCCGAATCAAAAACACACCCGAATCCGACAAAAAAAATTCGGTGAGGTTTTGCCAAAACGCGTTCGAACCCAAAACACGGCCGCGGAACCGAACCCAAAACCAAAACACAAAACCCGAAAAATTTCAGGCGCTCATCTCTACTGAATACATCAAGCTACCAAGAGCATTTTGATAAGAAATCTCTCTCATTTCTCTATCTTCTTCTGGATTTTTGGTGACATGTCCTTTACCATTTTATGCTTTTATCAATAGGAGTGCTCACTGGTTTTGCATCAGACATTCCATACTTGTTAAGTATTGCTTTAATGTATGTCTGTTAATCAATTGTAACATTCCCATCTTTCAGGTTTTGTACAATCCTCATGCCTAACAAATGATTTGCAGGGCTTTAGCTTGAATCTACAGTATGTTTCAGCTGCTGTTTTACACCAGTAATGTGCTCTTCTTGACCTGCTAGCAATAGATCATCTACATACACAACTATGAAGAACAGTTTTGCCTCTATAGTTTTGTGATATAAGCAGTGGTCAGTCTCTGACCTAAAAAAGTTCATCTCTAGCAGCACAGCATCCAGCTTAACATACTAACAACGACCACTTTGCTTTAGGCCGTATAAAGATTTCTTTAAAAGGCAAACTTTTCCCTCTTGGAACATACTCATTATAATGCTCAGGTAGATTCATAAAAATATCCTCAATCAACTCTCCATTTAGGAATGCAGAATCAAAGTCTAACTGGTATAACAATAAATCATGAAGTGTAGCAATGGCAATAACTAACCTCAAGGTGCTGTACCTTGCAACAGGTGAAAAGATCTTTCCGAAGTCAATCCCCTATTTTTGTGTGTATCCTTTAGCAACAAGGTGGACTTTATAATGATAAATAGTCCCTTCTGTATTCAGCTTTTTACAAAAGATCCACTTGTTCTTGATTGTCTGACGGTTACTCGGCCTGTCAACTACAGTCCATGTACTGTTATCATCCAGAGCTGACAGCTCTGTATCTATTGCTGACTTCCATTCTTTCCAGTTGCTACTTGGTTTTGCTTCCTGCATATTTTGGGATTCACAGTAAGCTATATTTGCATATTCCTCACTGTATCTTTTGGATGAAACACCTTTATTGCTCCTCATGGAACTCCTGTTTCCTGATTAGGTGTCCACATTAACACTTTCAGGTTCAGACATGCTTTCTGCTGACTGTATATCAAGTGATACATATTGTTTCTGTAATTCTTGTTCCATTGTTCCAGTAATTGGTGCTGTCTCATGGAACACCACATCTCTAGACTTTAGAAGACTTTTATTTCCAGGCTCTGAATGTCTGAATGGTAACTGTTCATTTCAAATTGCAGGATCCCAGCCATTACCCAAGACAAATGATATCCCTACCCCCACAAGAAATCTATTTCAAAGGCCTCTCACACTGAGACTTTTCACACCTACACAATAGGAATTGGATTCTAACACCTTTCTAAAAGCCTGCTCGGTCCTGGAATAATTGACTAAATGAGCAACAGAAAAGGAAAGTTATTTTATTTATCACTTGTTTCAAATATACACATTGGATTATTGGAGCAGCAATAGGTTATAGCAATAGCTTTGTTCATGAAACATTATAATTTTTGGATCACATACCGAATTGGGGGGGGGGGGAATATATATACAGCTTTCTCTCCCTCTCTCATCATCATATGCAGCTCATACTAATAGTAATCTGTCATTGATGACCCAATGTATACTTATTCCTCCAGTTTCAATCTTTCACTCCACCTACCACGTTCCGCAGTTCCTATTACACCATCACAGGCTTCTATCCTTCAATCCCTTGGCATTTAAAAAGCAAACACAGGCGCATTTGTGGGAAGCGAGCAGGCCGGAAACTTATTTTACCATGTCTTTTGCCCACCTGCTCACCCCCAGCTTCAAAGAACAATCAAATAGAAGTGATACCCAAAAGATGGCCCTGTTCTTGGAAGAACAGAACTGTCAATTCTCTCTTTGTGACCCCCATACCCTGAGCGCCTGCACTTAACATAAAGAAAAATAAAGGCCCGCTGGAATGCCCAATCAGGTCAGTCCTTTGTAATGCCAGATCTATAAGAAACAAGGCTGCAACAATTGCTAACCTTACTGAATCTGCTGATCTAGCCTGTATTACAGAGACCTAGCTAGATGAAAATGCAGCACCTATATTAGAGGTTGCAATCACAACAAACTACTCTGTCATCCACAACCCAAGACTGGACCACAGGGGTGGCAGGGTGGCTGCTTCAAAAAAGACCTTAAACTTAGGGTTTCAATGCATGGGTGGATGATGAGCTCTCACGCCTTGGCCAAGACTTCCTGTGCACAATGAATGGTCTGGGCTTCACATAGGTCATTCCTTCTGCCACACATAAAAGTGGTCACACGTTTGATATTGTCTTTCCGATTGGATTAGAAGTCACTGACCACCACTCCCTTTGGTTCTCCCTTTGGTTCTCAGTTGCAACCCCTCAAATAAGATCTCTGCTCGTGGAGTTGACCAGTTATCATCAAAGGAGGGGTATGACTCCCCAGGCTCTAGCAACAAATCTGGATCTTTATACTATACTGGGTGCCTGTGAAGATCCCTGTTCCCTAGTCCGTTATTATAATAGGGATGTTATGGCTGCAATTGATATTATCACCCCTGTGCGTATAAGACCTCGTAAACCACAATGTCAAGCTCCCTGGTTCGACAACAGTGTTAGTGAGCTCAAGAAAAGGGGGCATAGACTGGAAAGTCGATGGAGGAAGACTAACCTAGTGGATGACAAAATAAAGCTAATAAAGCATAATGAAGAATATCAATCGACAATCACCCATAAGAAATCACAGTTCCTGTCAAATGAGATCAATAGGCCAGCTCAACTTTTGCGCACAGTGGAGATGCTTTGCAAGCCAGCATGCCTGCAGACTGATGAAACCCTCTCCCAGGCAAGATTCAATGAGTTTGCAAACTTCTTTGCAGATAAAATATCCATCATCCTGGCTGGAATCTCCACAGTGCCTTCAAAGGAGTGCCAAACTACAAAGCCTGCCAATATAAGCCACCTGCCTTCATGGACCAGCTTTAAACCAGTGGATGTAAAGGACATTGCGGAAATTGCTCTGATTTTGCATCCCAACACCTGTGATCTGGACCCTGCCTCAACCTAGCTTCTAATAGGTTGTATGGATATAATTAGTCCTGTCTTTGCAAAAATTGTTCAATGCTCTTTGTGTCAGGTTTCTGGTTTTATCTGTTCCCAGAGGGGGCGCTAGTGGGTCAGGGCTGGTGCGGTGTATAAAACAAGGAGGCTTGATAAAAGTCCTGCGCATAAGCACTGGTGTTTATTGTGTCACAGAGTAGTTGGAAACAGATGGGATAATATACAATGGAGTTACTTGGAAGCCAATAATAACAGAAATTGTAACAAGGATAATAACTGGTACAACTGATAATGAACAGTTACTGAGTCCAAAGGAAATGTAAATTCAAGAGTCACTGGTAACAGAAATAGGTAATAATAATAACAACTTGAATAGCTGGATGCAAAACGGTACTGTAGTAATAACTGAAGAAAAGCAGAACTCTGGTATTTTGTAAAATCACACAGTCTCTCTAACATAGAAATACTTTGGCCTTGCACGGCCCAGGCAGGAGACAGTCCTACTCAGCAAGAGTGTTAAATGCTGGATACAATGCACAGGATGAAATGCTGTTAATTAGGTGCACAGGTTTAGTAGAGAGTAACACCTGAGGAAAGTCTCTTACGGCAGATGGAAGTAGTGATCTGTGACTGAAGTCTGAAGCAGGCTGGAATCTGTGGCAGGCTGAAGGAATGAAGACTGAAGACTAGAACGATGAAAGGTACAACAGGGGATCCACTTGAAGACAGGAACACGGGAACCGGGAGCACTAGTACACCGAGTGTGACTCATTGTCCAAGGCGATAAGACTGAGTCAGGAACTGCAGTTTATACCCCTTGGTCTGTGATGATTGGATGTTGCATCTCTGTGAGAACACACCCCGCTGGATTGGGTGTTCAGATCAGCTGTGAGTTAGCTGGAGCTAATGATTCATCAGGAGAGTAATTCTGCAATGCACTGCTGATTGCTGGCTGAGCTCAGTAGTGCACCGGTAGTAAATGCTGTTAACTAGAAACACTGTGCACTTCAGGCTGCTGGCTGAAACCAGTAGTTTACCAAATGATAGTACTGGTTGGATGGAGCAAAGTGAGCTGTAGGCTGCAGGAGACTGAAGACTGGAACTGGAACAGAACTGGAACTGGACCAGGAACTGCTGGGACCTGTAGTTCCACAGGTCCAATACACAGGGGATACTCTGAAGACAGAGGACTGAAGCCAGGAGACGCCTGTTCACAACAAGTGATGCGATGGAGAATGCAGATTCCTGACAGTACCCCCCCCCCCCCTTTTATGGGTGGGCACCGAACACCCACGCTGGAACTTGGAGGATCCTTGAAAAATAATTTAGGAATACACGAAAGCAGAGGTCCTCAAAAGTCTTCCCAAATTTAATCTTCAGAAGAAAGACTTTTCTTGTCAGAACAAGTAGACCAATCATGATCATTTGAGACAGAATTTACGTCCTGGGAAAAGGCATAATTAGGAAGGATAGAACCTCCCATAATGTAACTTGAGTCGTCGTCAACAAACTCACTTTCAGAGTCAGAGTCCAGGTCTAGTGTGGTCATGGGAACCTTTTGTTTAGGAACAACAGTATCTGAGACAACCTGTGGACCAGTAAATTTGAAGCTATATGAGACACCAGGACTAGGGTTAATGGCAGCATAGCCAACACTTACGTCAACAGATGGTAGACTTTGAACTGGTTTTGAAGCTCTCCAATTCCTGTAATTCTTGAAATCTCTGATACATTGATTCAACAAAACCTGATTATGCTTGGAAAGTGTTGAGTCGAAAAACTGAGAACGGGAAGACTGATCAGAAGACTGAGCAGATGTTGAATCTGGGGAGTCAATACTTTCAGAAGTGTTGCTGTAAGATGGAGACATGGAAGTATATGCGACTTTCAAATCTAAAGTCTGAGAACCTTGTCTTGACTTTGCAGCTTGGAAATCTTTAATAGCTTGGTCTAATGTATCCTGATTTAGCACAGACAGAGATGTTGGAGAGGATTTAGCAGTAGGCAGACTGTTGACAAATTGGGCAGAATGCCCAGATGGCTTTGAATGGACTAACTTTGGAGCTGTCAAAGTCGAAAAATATAGCGACCTATGATGCCTTGTACTAACCCCATGTGCTTGCCCGCTGCACGTGCACATTCTCTCCCGTGCGTGCGCATATTCGCAGTTGTGTGACGGCGCCTCCACGGTCGTGCGCTCAGGCGCGTGGTATGTGCATTTACGGTAGAGTTTGTGTGCGTCTGGCGGGCGACTCGATCGTTACATAGTTAATCCAAATAGTGTATTTTATAGGTTATGGTCCCCTTAATAATATCAGTAAGTTTGTTTAGTGTAACTGGTTCATGGACAGAGAGATCCCTCTTTACATGATACGAAGGGTCAGACAGGTTTTGAGCAGTGGTGTTTAGTATGCAACAGTAGAGTATATTATTAGTAACATTCCGGTATTGGTTTGAAAGAGATTAATCGCTCCTGCGAATAGTTATGTCTATAAGAAGTTTATGGACATTTACTGTATTTGCAGTTCATTATCCATGGGGCGGGAATCCTGAGATTCCCTCCCACCTGAGCAACATGAAATAGTCGCAACCCACCTGTTCGAATCAACCTATGACCTTTTGTTATAATGTGAAGACAGATTCCTGTGTCCAATGAACAATGAGATTGTAGGGCCCTTTGTAGTGTACTGTATGTAGTGTATATAAGGCAGCCAGTCTGGGCCAGCTCAGTCTACTCTCCACAACGGTTTTCATCATTGACTAACTAGAGAGCTGGTTCCAGGACTGCGCAGCGATCATTCCCCAGTGTGTAAGTTTTTCTCTGTAACCAACTTATTCTCTGTTTGTATTTGCCATACTCTCTCTCTCTCTCTCTCTCTGTTATTGTTACGCTGTTGTATATTGTATATTTTCAGTTATTCTGTTTAGGTGTTTTATGTTAGTACTGTAGTGTATAAGCTGTAACTGTTTTCCCCTTTTACATACTAAAATCATCTAGATAAAGGTTTTGGAAACTTACAAGGTATTGTGTGTTTATCATTACATTGCTAAGGGTATTCGGAGCGTCTCAATCGCTCAAGCGGCTTTTATATAATAGAGGTTAATTAGCATTACATTGTGCTAACATTACAAGACCAAGGTTTACAGTATAGGCTTAGCCTTTCATTGTGTTGCATACAAGGTTTACTGTGTGTCATCCTGTGAGCGTCTGCGCCGCTCGTGTTCCTCTTGTGGGCACAGCGTCCGCTACGCTAGTAGAGTAGCATTACGGTACTCGGACCGCCTATAGCGTGCTCGATACCCAGCGTAAGCCGTGAGCGAACGTGCCGCTCGTGCGTCTCGATCACGGCCTAGCGTCTGCTACGCTAAGTGCGTACCCTTACGGTACCCCGTATGCCCATTGTGTACTGAGTCTCTTACCAATATATAGTGAATGTTATAAGATAAATAATTAGCTTTATCAATTGGCGGCTCATCCGTCCTCCACATATCCGCTCTAGCGAACACAAGCAGACTTTATCTGTCAGCAAAGGGTAGGAAGGTAGTATCCCTTCGTATCCGTGTTGGTGGTGAGGGATACGGTAGTGCTGACTAGATAAGCGTCTGCATCGCTACGCTGTTGGAGTGCTGGTGGAATCCGGAACCGGAAGGTAAGAACAGTACGCTATTGTCTTTTAAAACTGTTTTATTTCTGTTTGATACACATTGCGTACGCAACACATGCACACACCTGCATTTTTCATTTGTGTAATTTTCACATCTCGCCTTCCTGTTTGCCATTTATCATTGATAACGTGCTGAGAAAGATTTGTTGCTATTGATAGTTAAAAGTAAAATTAATACGTAAGGAAGTAATTTGTAAAACACGCACACGGCTTGCCTAAGATACAAGGAAGTTCTGTGTGGTGTTCAGTAAATGATTACAGTTAAATATCATTTGCATTGATAGAAACGTGTTACTTGTGTTACTGTGGACGTGTCTGGCCTGTGTACACGTGTCCCTAACAAAGGGCGGGACAAGCGTACGCGACGCAAGGGCTTACACACGTAGCGTATATTACGCAACGGAGCGTATGGGTACGCCCACGTAATACAAATCACACGATAGTATTGTTTTAGTAGGCGATACGGAAGCAACGCGATAATAGCGCAAGTCAATCTCAGTGTCCTAAATTTTAGCGTAATAAATCCTTCTCTAGTTGTAACTCCTTTCGGGACTAGACTGCGATACTGAATGAAAAGGATTTCTGCGCAGAAACGAAAGTAAAGAGTATATGAGGTGAAAGAGTGTGTGCATATATATATATATATATGTTTCTCATTTTTGGGTGGAACCACAGGAAATCGAGTTCTCGTGAGGTACATTCGTGAAAGTGACAGCGCGGTGCTTGGGAGGCATCCCTTGTTAACATATCAAAATAAGAGCATTAGAGTATAGCAGACCAGGAGGTCATGGACCAGGAGGTCCAGAGACAGACCAGGAGGTCTAGGTACAGCGGACTAGGAAGTCCGCTATAGATAGAGTCAAGAAGCACAACGCCAGGAGGGTTGGTGCAATACCCATATAGGCCATTAAGCTCTGGCTGAAGGAATTCGCAGCCACAATTTTCGATTCCGTTGGTCGTTCCGCACATAAGATTAGTTGCTTATGTGCAGTACGATTGTACCGCATGTAATTGTGTGCATTAGTTTGTAACTTGACCCAGTACCATTTGCGTACGCTAGAGGGGTCATAAACGCTATTTGTAGATTCTAACGTGATTTGTGTAATATTTTTTATTTTAAGGGAGGTTCGCTGGTCACTCAGGAATTCTCCAGCAACTGATATTTACTGGGAAGGGTAAGTGCTCTTCGGATCACACCCACACGTTCCAGTAAATAGAGGTTCAGGTTGCAGGGGCCCTAGGTTGAGTACGCCAGCGCTAGGGCAGTGTGTGGGCGTATTGGTTGACGTGGGCGAGTGAGTGAAGGTACTCGGTAAACTTTCACCGTCGGCCTACCCCGGACATCTTGGTTTTTGTAACGGTTCGCTGAAGACCCTGATTTGAAGGTCAGAGGTAGTGGAAGCAACACCTGCAAAGATGGGGGCCAGTTGTTCAGGTAGGGGGCGATCAACCCTGGTTCAGGTTGATTTAGTAAACCGGCCAATAGGGTCGGCAAGGTATATCATGTGTGAGAAATACGGTTCACACACAGAGGTTTTGTGCGATGAATGGGAAAGAATGACTGTGCATGACGGGGAAAAGTTCCCACGGGTAGGCAGTTTTAGCCCCGAGGTGTTACAAAATCTAAGGAGAAGGCTATGTCTCATTAAATCTGCAAAGAGACGGATTAAACATTATCGTTGTTTACAGTTATGGCAACGGGAAAGTGAAATACAAGGAGGATTAGCTTACACAGCTGACTCTCACTTTGGTAAGAAAAATATGGCAACAGGAGAGAAAGTGGTTACAGAGAATGGCACACTGGTGTATGATAAAAATGCACTTAGCAACTGTATTAATAATTATGGTAGTAGTAAATGTAACAATGATAAAAGTAAAACTGTTAACCCGTGCAAGTTGCACCCCATGTTAAACTTCCCTCAGGATTACAAGCAAGAAAGTGAGCCCAGCACGAGGTCGGCACCTTTTCCAGCAGCCATCATACAAGACATCCAGGTGGACGCGACCCAATCGGTAAAGGCAGTAGTCAAACCCCCTAACGGAGGGTCAGGTGAGGTCGCGTCCACATGTACGTACGGTGTTATATATCACGCACAAACAAATGTACCTCATATTGTAGAACCAACACAAGATGATGTAGTTGAACTTAACCCTGTCAGGGTGATCACAGTCCCAAATGGACAGACTGATGCTCAGGGAGTCATTCCCGCCAGGGACAGTGCACTGCGCCGTCCCTGGTCCCGGACAGAATTAAGGACAATTATGTCTGAATTCCCTGATCCTAGGAAAGATCTAGTTGCATGTCAGAGGTTTATTAAAGAACTAGGAAACTCCACAGAACCCACCAACAAAGAGTGGCGGACAGTGCTGAGGGCATGTTTGCCCTCCAGTGTTGACTCTGCGAAATTTATTACTGATTGTAAATTAGACACAGAAGTACCTCGTACGGAGGAACACAATCAGGAATGTATTAAGCAGATCAACCGACAGTTGGGAGTATATTTCCCAGCCGTTGTCGAGTGGAAATTTTTTTTCTCCATAAGACAAAGTGAGGGGGAAAGTACTTCAAATTATTTCAATCGAGCAATGGCTAGAGATACTGGGATCACGGACATTGAGAAAAATGCACAGCATAGAGATATAGCGGTTAAGATATTAATAGATGGTTTACAGGAAGTATTGAGAACAAGGGTACAGAACTCTCTACCTAACTGGAGAGGTGTCTCGGTGGCTGTTTTGAGAGAGTCTGCTATTGACCATGAATGGAACATCAAAAGACACCTGGAGTCACAGGGCAGTAAGCAAATGACAAGCAGTAGACAAGCCCTGACAACGAAGCCACACCAGCTTAAGCCCCAAACCCCTGTGAGAAATTCAAATGTGATAGTTTGTTACCATTGTCACAAAGAGGGACATTTTGCACGAGACTGTAGAGTGAAAAATATACAAAAGTCATATCAATCCCCCAGACAACGACATGACCATGATATCCAAAGAACCAGGGAAGCACAGGGAGAGCGGTTGATGGTGATGAGCATCCAAGCACTAGAGGAGGCATCAAATCGACCAAAACCCCAGGCCCCTGGCACATGGAGGAAGCCAAGGGTTTGTTATCTTTGTAAAAGAGAAGGGCATTATGCCAGCAACTGTAACAGCCCTCATAAAGTCAGACCCCCTAGACAAGAACACGAGCAGAGTTATGACACTCAAAATTGTAATCAGGGATCACATAAGAAGAAGTTTGGGCCGCACCTGTAATATGCAGTCAGGAAAGTTGATCATTAGGCCTGGTAGTAAACCTGAGGTTACAGTTAATGATATTGGGAGGTCAGTTCCTTGTAGACACAGGAACGGCCGGGTAAACTTTGTAATTTATCTGTAAACTCAAACATCACATAGCTACTTGGTCTTTGCAGAAGTCTACCTAACCCCAGTGTGACCTACCGACATCGGTGTGTCCTGGCCAGGCACAAAAGGGTGGAGTGTGGAAATACTGGTGGGGGAGACTGCGCAAAGATACCAATGGATGTGTTGATGCGACAGCCTGATGGTGAACGGTAGATCTGACAATGTTTTTTTTGTTTGTTGTTTTATGTAACATATATATAAATTGTTCTCTCTCTCGTTTGTTTTTTTTTTTTCTCCTCTTCTCTCTCAGGTTCTCATGCTTTACAGATGGTATGTCACACATCAGTTAGACAAATGGTAATGCAAGATTTTTGCTCCTTACAGAAAGATCGCAGATTTGGAAGGAATATTGTATCACCAGAATGTTTGTTTGGAAGATTGAGAGACAGCACCTTTAAGATGACAACAGAGCAAGAGGAACAACAAGACTAGAAGACATCGTAACATTTTTCTTTCCCCTCAATTATTTTCTGTACTCCCATTACAAATTTCTCCTTTTCCTCCTATAAGATGGACTTGCCCGGAGAGACTGTGATCCGGATTTTCCTGTTGACCATGATGTTGACCAGAGCAGTATGTTTCGGTGAGAGTACCATGGAGGTCGAGAAAGGATCTGGAATGGGTTCTGATGACCAGGATGGAGGCGTAGTTTTCCAAGAGCAACATAATCACCGAGTAAAGGCGAGTATCAGAAAACGATCTGGTAGCATTGACAATAGAAGGAATTGTGAAGGATTGTTAGCTGAAGAGAACTGCATCTGTAGGCACTGTGACAATATAGTTGAGGATGGGTGCATCAAGAAATGTCAGTCCAGTTTTAATGTCCACATGGACCGGCATCCATTGAGTGACTATCACTCCTTAGTGGGTAAAGTGTTAAACCAGACAGACTGTTGGGTATGCTCTCAAGTACCTCAAGGTCATAGCAAAACAGGGCTAGTACCATTCCCTTTAACTGTAGGAGAGGTACTTGAGTTAAGTGGTGGGAGGCCGGTGGACAAGAGATTTAATATCTCTAGTCCTCCTAGTTTGAAGCTCCACCAATATCATGTGGATAGGTCCTTAGTATGCTTTAACATTTCCAATCCCCGAAAGCCGGGAAATTGGGAAGTGTCATGGAATAATCAAACCATGACATTTTCATATAGAGCCGATAGAATGCCCATAGACACAGAGCTTATACGCCAGATAGCCAACAGTGGAAAATATTTCCGGTATAGGTACACTCTAGGAAGTAGGACCATGCGAGTTGGAGAAGTATCACCAGGATACTGTGCACATATCGTACAACCTGATATGTGTACTAGACAGATGGGAGAGTTACGGTTAGGAGATTTCACATGGAAAATTTGTAACATGGATATATCATACTCCGTCCCATATGTTCTCCCCGATGATGCATACTTCATATGTGGGAGAAAGGCATATAAGTGGCTTGCCCCAAACTCAGAGGGATTGTGTTACATTGGAAAAGTACTGCCTGAAGTAATGACTGTATCCCATATCAAAATGAAAGACATTCACCGCGGTGCCCAAGCTCCTTATACTCACACTCATTACGAGCACGACGTTAAACGGCACCTGATTGAGAGGACAGAGCATCCGGCCTCTGATATGATCCATGAATCCACCGGGATTCAATTCCTACTCGCGTTAGATATCACTCGTACCGCCAGAGGAGTGATAAATTATAGATATATATCTGCGCTAGCAAATTTGTTAGACAATATCACCGAAATGTATGACGACACGTTCAGGTACACTGGGAAAGAGTTACAAGCCTACAAAACAGAGCTGGTTCAGCATAGGATGATTCTCAATTACCTCACAGCAGTGACAGGCGGGTATTGTGTTACCCTAGCAACTCAGTATGGAGTAAAGTGCTGCACGTATATTACAAACAGCACTGAGGACCCGGCCGAGGTCATAGACCAAAAGATGGATGACATTTTGCAATTGAAGTGGGAGTTCCGAAGGAAACACAATCTCACTCTCGCTGCTGTGGGTAATGAGCTGACCAGTTGGGTGTCATGGTTGAACCCACAAAATTGGTTCTCTGGTTTAGGAGAATTGGCCCAAGGTATTATAATGGATGTAGGGGAATTTCTCTTGTGTATTCTGGGAGTCGTCATATTGGTTGGTCTGATATTTAGATGCGTTCGGACTTTAACGAAGTGTAAAGGTAGTACCAGAGAGATGAGTCTGAGGAGCGAGGACACTGTAATAACAACAACTAATTTGATTTATGACCCAACGATAGAGACAATGTTGTGATGAAAATGTGATTCCACGGTCCGTTTCTTTCACCCGTTTCTCCTTTGTTTTCCTCCAAGGTACAAAGACATCCGCTTGGAAGAAGAATTTGACAACCTCTTTTATACAGACCATTGATGAACTATGTCACAGACCCCCAATATCCCTAGTGACTTTAACTTTTTACGAAAGCCCAATTCTTTAGAGACTGTAATTTTATGGACACGGGAACAGCTTTTGCTCGCTATTTACAACAAAAGCACCGAGAGACATCAGACAACATGTACATCAAGACAAGACATCAGACAAGACCTCAATCGGCGACTGTTTATTTAAACTCACATAGTTTACGTCTGCATTTATAACGATTGTTTCTTATCTTCATCTCTACAACCTCCAGGTAGTATCTCACATAGTCGACAGGTGATTCTCACATATCAGCATTCACATGTTCCCCCCCTTCATGTATCATCAACTAAATGTGCTCCCCCATTTGTTGCAACCAAAAGCCGAAAAGAGCTCGGTAGAGTTTGACAGCCCATCCACAGACCCTTGATACGGGATAAGAAGGATTCAAATGTATACTTCGCAATACCTCGAAGCTTGATTTAAAACACGTACGGCACGATGATACATGACCCCTTAAACATGGATCTCATACGCACATGCTTTTACTGTCTCACTAGGTCATACTTTTCCCACCTTCTCCTCTCCTCCCTTTTACCCAATCATAAAAAGGTATTTACATGATGACATATATTTTTCTGTTTTGTTTAGGAAGTGGCAGTTATTGGTGACTGCCAAAGGGTGGACTGTCAAAGTCGAAAAATATAGCGACCTATGATGCCTTGTACTTACCCCATGCGCTTGCCCGCTGCACGTGCACATTCTCTCCCGTGCGTGCGCATATTCGCAGTTGTGTGACGGCGCCTCCACGGTCGTGCGCTCAGGCGCGTGGTATGTGCATTTACGGTAGAGTTTGTGTGCGTCTGGCGGGTGACTCGATCGTTACATAGTTAATCCAAATAGTGTATTTTATAGGTTAAGGTACCCTTAATAATATCAGTAAGTTTGTTCAGTGTAACTGGTTCATGGACAGAGAGATCCCTCTTTACATGATACGAAGGGTCAGACAGGTTTTGAGCAGTGCTGTTTAGTATGCAACGGTAGAGTATATTATTAGTAACATTCCGGTATTGGTTTGAAAGAGATTAATCGCTCCTGCGAATAGTTATGTCTATAAGAAGTTTATGGACATTTACTGTATTTGCAGTTCATTATCCATGGGGCGGGAATCCTGAGATTCCCTCCCACCTGAGCAACATGAAATAGTCGCAACCCACCTGTTCGAATCAACCTATGACCTTTTGTTATAATGTGAAGACAGATTCCTGTGTCCAATGAACAATGAGATTGTAGGGCCCTTTGTAGTGTACTGTATGTAGTGTATATAAGGCAGCCAGTCTGGGCCAGCTCAGTCTACTCTCCACAACGGTTTTCATCATTGACTAACTAGAGAGCTGGTTCCAGGACTGCGCAGCGATCATTCCCCAGTGTGTAAGTTTTTCTCTGTAACCAACTTATTCTCTGTTTGTATTTGCCATACTCTCTCTCTCTCTCTCTCTCTCTGTTATTGTTACGCTGTTGTATATTGTATATTTTCAGTTATTCTGTTTAGGTGTTTTATGTTAGTACTGTAGTGTATAAGCTGTAACTGTTTTCCCCTTTTACATACTAAAATCATCTAGATAAAGGTTTTGGAACCTTACAAGGTATTGTGTGTTTATCATTACATTGCTAAGGGTATTCGGAGCGTCTCAATCGCTCAAGCGGCTTTTATATAATAGAGGTTAATTAGCGTTACATTGTGCTAACATTACAAGACCAAGGTTTACAGTATAGGCTTAGCCTTTCATTGTGTTGCATACAAGGTTTACTGTGTGTCATCCTGTGAGCGTCTGCGCCGCTCGTGTTCCTCTTGTGGGCACAGCGTCTGCTACGCTAGTAGCGTAGCATTACGGTACTCGGACCGCCTATAGCGTGCTCGATACCCAGCGTAAGCCGTGAGCGAACGTGCCGCTCGTGCATCTCGATCATGGCCTAGCGTCTGCTACGCTAAGTGCGTACCCTTACGGTACCCCATACGCCCATTGCGTACTGAGTCTCTTACCAATATATAGTGAATGTTATAAGATAAATAATTAGCTATATCAGAGCAAACTCCTGTTTTACTGCTTCGAGGAAAGCTGGAAGGTCATTCAGTAGCGGATCCTTAGACTCAATGAGAGGATTCGCCCAGTCCAGTGCTTTACCTTTGAAGAACAGGAGGAAGTATCTGATTGCATTGGCTGAAGTAATACTCGCTGAAGATCCTGATTTAGTAAAAGTGAGGTATTGGCTCGTTAATGAACAGAACTGAGCATAGTCACCATCAAAGTAGACTGGAGCTTGAGTATCTAGTGAACACTTGGAAGACTGGATGTCAATTGAAGTCTCAGAAGATAATGTATTATTTATTATTATTTATTAGCAGTTTCTTATATAGCGCAGCATATTCCATTGCGCTTTACAACTAGAACAACAATTATAGAACAAAACTGGGCAAAGACAGACAGACAGACAGAGGTAGGAAGGCCCTGCTCGCAAGCTTACAATCTATAGGGAAATAGGCATTGATACACAAGGATAGATGCTACTTGTCACATAATGGTTCCCCAGGTTGCTAGGTTCTTAATGGGTTGTATATGATATGATCACCCAGCAATGTTGGAAGACAAAATGTGAGTTTATGTGGACTGTACAGAGGGGATGTAACTTGATAGGGAAGCTGTGAAGGTTATGTGTGTGGGTCTGAAATTGCCTACCAAATTTCAAATGTAGGACACTTAAGAGTAGAGAACTGGAATAAGCATTCAGAAGCAGGAGTAGAATCAATTTGAAACACTCTAGGGTGGAGAAAGGACGTCATCTCCAGAACTGACTGACAGGAATTCCCGGCTGAAGTTGACTGAACACTAGAAACTTCATCTCGGGGTGAGATACTTAGGACCTCCATCTGGGTTGAGGCAACTGTAATCTCTGCAAGAACTGTGGACTCTGAACATAGCGACAGGAGTTGCTGACTTGAAACACTGGAGAGAACCACACCGGGTTCGGAGGAACTGGAATCGGTAGGAACCGACGGCAACTTTGGACAGACGGATGGAACTGGGATTTGTCCAGGACTACTTGAATTAATTTGAACTGAAGGAGGCTGATCTGGATAGACGGATGGGACCGGATTGGGTCCAGAAAAGCTTGAACCGGCTGGAACCAGAGGAGTCTTCGGACTGACGGATGGGACCGGATTTGATCCGAAGATGCTGGAATCGGCTGGAACCGAAGGAAGCTGATCCAGACAGACGGATGGGACCGGATTGGGTCCGGATTGGGTCCGGAAGAGCTTGAACCGGCTGGAACCGGAGGAGTTTTCGGACTGACGAATAGGACCGGATTTGATCCGAAGATGCTGGAATCGGCTGGAACCGAAGGAGGTTGATCCGGACAGACTTGATGGGACCGGATTGGGTCCGGATTGGGTCTGGAAGAGCTTGAACCAGCTGGAACCGGAGAAGTCTTCGGACTGCCGGATAGGACCGGATTTGATCCGAAGATGCTGGAATCGGCTGGAACCGAAGGAGGTAGCCCATCATTGGAGCCACTCAGGCTGGCTGGAACCAGGGAAAATGCAAAGTAAGCACCACTGTAGAATACTGTAATGCCCTCTACCTTGGTTTCCCAGCAAAACAATTGCACCGCTTACAGCTGGTGCAAAACACAGCTGCCAGGCTGTTAACCGACCAGGCCCGTTCTAGCCACATAACACCCATACTCTACTCCCTTCACTGGCTGCCTGTAAAATGGCATATCATCTTCAAGATTGGCTTACTGAGTTTCAAAGCACTACATGACCAGGGCCCAAGGTACCTGAAGCAGCTTCTGACCCCATACTGCCCCACTCGATTACTGTGATTTGTAGATGAAGGACTTTTAACAGTACCTAGAATCACCCGTAATTCATCTGGGGGTCGAGCTTTTAGTCATGCGGCTCAGACTCTATGGAACTCACTTCCCCGCACAGTGCGAGAGGCCCCAACTATAGAATCCTTCAAAAGTAGACTCAAGACTTTCCTGTTTACTCAAGCGTTTCAATAATGTCCCTTTAGTATCTACATGCTTCTGTATTTTCTGCAAAGCTTTTCTGTACTTTATTATTTTCTGTACTATATTATGCTATGTATCTGTTAAGCACCTTGAGTCCCATTGGAGAAAGCGTGCTATACAAATAAAATTATTATTATTATTATTTGTAATGTCCCAAAGCCTGTATCCTTAACTTTCCTCACAGTATCGTAGCATGATACATTCCACTGACTTTGGATCTAATTTTCTACTTTTCTCCTTAGGTTTATGTGCATAGGCTTTACAGCCAAAGACACGGAGATGATTGAAAGTTGGATTTTTCCTGGACCACATCTCCAGTGGCGTTTTACCTTTTACGGCTACTGTGGGTGCATGGTTTTTAAGGTATACTGCAGTAGACACTGCTTCCGCCCAAAAACTTTTCTCCAGGCCTGCGTCACTCAACATAGTCCGTACTCTCTCAACAATTGTACGGTTTGCTTGCTCACTGACACCATTTTGTTCTGGCTTGTAGGTAATTGTTAGTTGATGCTGTATGCCATATTCTTTAGGAACTATGCTAAACTATGTTGTCATACTCTCCACCATTGTAGGATCTCAATACTTTTAATTTCTGACCTGAGTCTCCATAATTTTACTGACAACTTCACTTTTAGCTTTAATAAATATACATGTGTCATCCTTGTGGCATCATCAATAAAAGTTATAAAGTATCTGTAGCCACTAATTAATTCCATCTCCATTGGACCATATATGTCAGTATGCACTAGAGCTAGTGGTATTTCTGCTCTACTAACCGACTTCAGGAATGGGGTGCAAGTCTGCTTTCCTTTTATACAACTCACACACAGGTAACATACTGTAGTAACATAGTATCTAAGGTTGAAAAAAGACAATTTGTCCATCGAGTTCAACCTATTTGTGGTCTCCTATGCAGGATTATTTTGGTCTAAATGTTGTCTGATGCTGATGTCAGCCGTTGTGTTTTATTCCTCTTTTTATAGTACTATAGTGCGTAACTACGCACCATCACCGTGGATATCCTTATCCATTAGGAATTTATCTAACCCATTCTTACAGGTGTTGACTGATTCTGCCGTTACAACTCCCTCAGGCAGGGAATTCCAAACACATATTGTCCTTACTGTGAAAAAACCTTTACGCCTCATATTGCGGAATCTCCTCTCCTCTAACCTAAGCGAGTGTCCACGTGTCCTCTGTGCTGATCTTACCAAAACAGGTCTCGCTCAAGTTCTGTGTATTGTCCCCTTATATATTTGTAGATGTTGATCATGTCCCCTCTTAGTCTTCTCTTTTCCAGTGTAAACATGCATAGCCTTGCAAGCCTTTCCATGTATTCCAGCGTCTCCATGCCCTTAATTAGTTTAGTCGCCTGCCTCTGAACCTTTTCTAGCTCCAGGATATCCTTTTTGTAGTATGGTGCCCAAAATTGTACACAATATTCAAGATGTGGTCTCACTAGTGATTTATATAATGGGAGTATAACACTCTCGTCCTTTGCATCAATACCCCCATTTTATGCATGCTAATATCTTATTAGCCTTCTTTGCTGCAATCCTACTTTGGGTACTGCTACTTAGTTTGCTATCTATGTGAACACTTAAGTCCTTTTCCAGTACAGAATCCCCTAATATTACCCCATATAGTATGTAGGTGTTATTTTTGTTCTTGATACAAGTCTGTATTGAAGCGCATTCTCCATTTGGCTGCTCATGCTTCTAGTTTAACTAAGTCATTCTAAAGAGACTCAGCATCCCCCTCCATATTTATAACCTTACACAATTTGGTATTGTCTGCAAAAAGTGACACCATGCTCTTTAGACCTACTGCTAGGTCGTTAATGAAAATGTTGAACAATAGTGGTCCTAGTACAGACTAGTGATGTGCACCGGAATTTTTTTGGGTTTTGGGTTTTGGTTTTGGATTCGGTTATTAACCTCAATAACCATAATTTCCACTAATTTTCAGTCTATTCTGAACACCTCACAATATTATTTTTAGTCCTAAAATTTGCACCAAGGTCGCTGGATGACTAAGCTAAGCGACCCAAGTGGCCAACACAAACACCTGGCCCATCTAGTAGTGGCACTGCAGTGTCAGACAGGATGGCACTTCAAAAAAATAGTCCCCAAACAGCACATGATGCAAAGAAAAAAAGAGGCGCAATGAGGTAGCTGTGTGACTAAGCTAAGCGACACAAGTGGCCGACACAAACACCTGGCCCACCTAGGAGTGGCACTGCAGTGTCAGACAGGATGGCACTTCAATAAAATAGTCCCCAAACAGCACATGATGCAAAGAAAAAAAGAGGCGCAATGAGGTAGCTGTGTGACTAAGCTAAGCGACCCAAGTGGCCGATACAAACACCTGGCCCATCTAGGAGTGGCACTGCAATGTCAGACAGGATGGCACTTCCAAAAATAGTCCCCAAACAGCACATGATGCAAAGAAAAATGAAAGAACAAAGAGGTGCAGGCATCGCAACCGACACAATTGGACTCTCCTTGGGGATTTGTGATTTAGAAGAACGCACAGTTCTTTGCTGTGCTTTTGCCATCTTAACTCTTTTAAGTTTTCTAGCAGGAGGATGAGTGCTTCCATCCTCATGTGAAGCTGAACCACTAGCCTTGAACATAGGCCAGGCCCTCAGCCGTTCCTTGCCACTCTGTGTCGTAAATGGCACATTGGCAAGTTTACGCTTCTCCTCAGACGATTTTGATTTAGATTTTTGGGTCATTTTACTGAGCTTTACTTTTTGAGATTTTACATGCTCTCTACTATGACATTGGGCATCGGCCTTGCCAGACGATGTTGATGGAATTTCATCGTCTCGGCCATGACTAGTGGCAGCAGCTTCAGCACGAGGTGGAAGTGAATCTTGATCTTTCCCTATTTGACCCTCCACATTTTTGTTCTCCATTTTTTAATGTGTGGAATTATATGCCAGTAATATATCAATAGCAATGGCCTACTACTATATATACTGCGCACAACTAAAATGCACCACAGGTATGGATGGATAGTATACTTGACGACACAGAGGTAGGTAGGGCAGTGGCCTACTGTACCGTACTGCTATATATTATATACTGGTGGTCAGCAAACTGTGCAAAACTGAAATGCACCACAGGTATGGATGGATAGTATACTTGACGACACAGAGGTAGGTAGGGCAGTGGCCTACTGTACCGTACTGCTATATATTATATACTGGTGGTCAGCAAACTGTGCAAAACTGAAATGCACCACAGGTACGGGTGGATAGTATACTTGACAACACAGAGGTAGGTAGAGCAGTGGACTACTGTACCGTACTGCTATATATTATATACTGATGGTCAGCAAACTGTGCAAAACTGAAATGCACCACAGGTATGGATGGATAGTATACTTGACGACACAGAGGTAGGTAGAGCAGTGGCCTTCTGTACCGTACTGCTATGTAGTATATACTGGTGGTCAGCAAACTGTGCAAAACTGAAATGCACCACAGGTATGGATGTATAGTATACTTGACGACACAGAGGTAGGTAGAGCAGTGGCCTTCTGTACCGTACTGCTATACAGTATATACTGGTGGTCAGCTAACTGTGCAAAACTTAAATGCACCACAGGTATGGATGGATAGTATACTTGACGACACAGAGGTAGGTAGAGCAGTGGCCTTCTGTACTGTACTGCTATATAGTATATACTGGTGGTCAGCAAACTGTGCAAAACTGAAATGCACCACAGGTATGGATGGATAGTATACTTGATGACACAGAGGTAGGTAGAGCAGGGGCCTTCTGTACCATACTGCTATATAGTATATACTGGTGGTCAGCAAACTGTGCAAAACTGAAACGCACCACAGGTATGGATGGATAGTATACTTGACGACACAGAGGTAGGTAGAGCAGTGGACTACTGTACCGTACTGCTATATATTATATATTGGTGGTCAGCAAACTGTGCAAAACTGAAATGCACCACAGGTATGGATGGATTGGATAGTATACTTGACGACACAGAGGTAGGTAGAGCAGTGGCCTTCTGTGCCGTACTGCTGTATAGTATATACTGGTGATCAGCAAACTGTGCAAAACTAAAATGCACCACAGGTATGGATGGATAGTATACTTGACGACACAGAGGTAGGTAGAACAGTGGACTACTGTACCGTACTGCTATATATATAGTTATACTGGTGGTCAGCAAAATTCTGCACTGTCCTCCTACTTTATACTACAATGCAGCACAGATATGGAGCGTTTTTCAGGCAGAGAATGTATAATACTGGTGGTCACTGGTCAGCAAAACTCTGCACTGTCCTCCTACTATATAATACTGCTGGTCCCCAGTCCCCACAATAAAGCAATTAGCACACTGAGCACAGATATTTGCAGCACACTGAGCACAGTCAGATATGGAGTGTTTTTCCTGCAGAGAACGTAGATATTTGCACTTGCAGCCAGTGGCGTCACAAGGCGGTTGCGGGGGGTGCGGCCCGCACCCGGGTGTGACACCTGGAGGGGGTGACACCAAATGTCAGCTCCTCCGCAGTGACAGGAGCCAGGTGCTGCAGTGTGAAATTCTGCTACAGCACCCGGCTCCTGTCATAGCAGAGGAGCCGACAGCACACTGAGACCGTCTCTGGGGGAAGCCCAGCATCTCCGGAGATGCTGGGCACGCCCCCCAGAGTGACGATACCAGTATCCCCGCGAAGCCACGCCCCCTAGCTGTAAGACCACGCCCCCTTTCTGCCGCGATCGCGGCAGTACATCAGGGGTGCGCACCGGGTGTCACCACACCTGGTGACGCCTCTGCTTGCAGCACACTGAGCACAGATATTTGCAGCACACTGAGCACAGATATTTGCAGCACAATTTGCAGCCCACTGAACATAGAAACTGAGAGGACGCCAGCCACGTCCTCTCACGATCATCTCCAATGCACGAGTGAAAAATGGCGGCGACGTGCGGCTCCTTATATAGAATACGAATCTCGCGAGAATCTGACCGCGGGATGATGACGTTCAGGCGCGCTCGGGTTAACCAAGCAAGGTGGGAGAATCTGAGTTGCTCGGAACCGTGAAAAAAAAGGTGAAGTTCGTGCGGGTTCGGATCCCAAGGATCCGAACCCGCTCATCACTAGTACAGACCCTTGTGGCACATCACTTCAGTCCAATTTGAAAATGATCCATTAACCACAACGCGCTGACCCTTATTATCTAACCAATTTTTGACCCAAGTGTATATTCTGCTCCCTAGCCCTATTTGTTGTAGCTTATAGATAAGTCACATGTGTAGTACTGTGTCGAAAGCTTTGGCAAAGTCTAAAAAGTTTACATCCACCTCCTTACCCTGATCAAGGATCGCACTTACTGTTTCATAAAAGCCAAGTAAGTTGGTTTTACATGATATGTCCTTCACAAATCCATGTTGATTCCTATTAATGACCTTATTGGCTTCATGGAACTTCTGAATACTATCCCTTAGAATACCTTTCAATACTTTCCCCACTATAGATGTAAGACTAACTGGTCTATGATTACCCGGTTTAGCTTTACTTCCCTTTTTGAATACTGACACTACTTCAGCTATACGCCAGTCTTTGGGAACCATACCTGATATAACTGAATCTTTAAAGATCAAAAATAGCGGTCTTGCAAGTTCAGATTGAAGCTCCATCAGAACCCTTGAATAAATTCCATCAGGACCCGGTGACTTATTAATCTTTACATTTTTTAATCGGTCACATATTACCTCCTCACTTAAATAAGTACCTATCAGTGGGATATTCTCATTATTGAGATTGTGTGTTAGTCCCTGAATTTGGTCCTCTCTTCTAAATACTGTTGAAAAAAAAAACTCATTTAGTTTGTCCGCTAATGTCATTATCATTTTAGATTAAGACTCCCAACTTGCCTTTTAAAGGGCCTATACTCTCTTTCTTTCATCTGTTGCTGTTGCTGTATTTAGAGATTTTTTTGGGGATTTGCTTTGCTTTCCTTTGCTACTAGTTTTTCAGTTTCTACTTTAGCTACTCTTATTTCTTTTTTGCGTGTTTTGTTACAGTCCTTATAGTGGTGAAATGACTCCGCATTCCCATCAGATCTGTATTTTTTGAGGTCTCTCAGTATTACAGTGATTCCAGTTGCCATTCCATCGAGTAGTTTCTGGATGTTGTCATATCCCAAATGACCTAGGCGCCTGTGCCACAGCTCCATTGACTGGTTTGAATCAGAGGCCACCATTGCAGAACACCGCTCGGTGTCTAGGACATACAGTTGGTTGCACCAGGTTGCTAAAGCAATTACAGTCCCTTTCTCATTTTGCACCTCTGACAAACTGGACTCTGGAAGCCTTTTTCCCCAGGACGCTTATAGCAATAAGATTGCTTTCCAAATCTGGCATGAACAAGATGTCTTGGTTGTCTGTAATAACTGTTTCACCTTTAATTCTTAGACACATTGTGATTGTCCCAAATTTTGAAGCAGTAAGGACTTTGTCTCTAATCCCTTTTACTGTAATGGGTTCACATGCTGTCAGTGAATTGAACCATTCCTGATTACAACTGAAATGCCTAGTGGCCCTCGAGTTCATGTACCAGCAATCCTTCTTGTGACTATCTGCTACATTCAATGCTGACTCATTTGGTTTGTCACGCTTTTTCTGCGTACCACTGCAATTTCTCAGTCTGCAATCTGAGTCCTTGTGCCCTACCTTGTGACATACAAAGCACTTAAACTTAAGCTTTTTGGATTTAGTACCTTTTATAAGTAAGGCAGAACCCTCAGCATGTGTCTCGACAGGAATACGTTCTTGGCTCTTACAACTTCTGTTGTCAGCTTGGTATCGTTAGACTCCAAAGCTACTACCAGGCAATCGAACGTTCATATTTTGTATCATCGCCATTGCCACTTCCTCGTTGTCCACCTGTGCTCCTATAGATGCCATCTTCTGAGCTATTGACAATATTTTATCAATGTAATCATTTGTGTCTTTACAGGCACTTAACTTTGTCCCATACAGCATATGCCTTAAGTTTATTCTCCTCATCAGAGCTTTGTCCTCATACGCCATTTTCAGATCTGACCACATGTCTTTGGCTGACACTTTCCCACTGATAATGGAGCAGACATGTTGTTCCACGGCCAAGCCTATTGCCCGATGGCTCTATCCACTTCAACTGGGTTTGCTCCTGGCTCAATTGTGACTTTCAGAACTTTTCCCGCTTAAGCTGCATCTCCATGGCTAATTTCCATGTTGTGTTATTCTCTAGCCTTTTAGTTTTGTGAACTTCACTCTGTTCCCTGTACTGTACATTCTTTCTCGTGTTTAATAAAATTATTCCTTTCTTAATCAGCTGCTCTTTTAATTCTGTGTACCTCCATTTTAGTATGCCTTTCCAACTTGGGGTACTGGGCACATAGCCTGTTGGCAGAGTGTTACGGAGTTGGATAGGGATATTAATCCGCACATCGGCACTTAACCAGATTCTTGGTTTATTCAGAGTAGGTAACAGTTCATTATATACATAAGAGGTTCTGCAGCAGCAGGAACTTACATTAGGGTGACAGCTTGATACAGCAGTTAACATGGCACTCCCTGATTGGTTGGCGGGACGTCTAGTGACAGCAGTCATGGGGGTCATGGCATTTGGGGAAAGGGGTTCCAAGTGTAAACATGGAATCCCTTTAGTGTGTTGGACTGGGTTTTTTGTGTGTGTTTTTTTTTAACCCTGTGGATTCTACATGGAATGAAGGGGACCGATCATCACTGGATAATAGGTGAGTATTTGGGGCTTTTTTTTTTACAGATTTCCAATTGGATTCTACTTGATAAGGGGACTGATGGGCTCCGTGGGACACTAGGTAAGTATATGTGAGTGTGTGGATTTGATTTAAGAGGTCCCCACTCCTCCAGGGAACCCCGGCTAGGGGTGACTAGTTGGGGGGGTAATGCCGAGTCCGCAGAGACCTACATAAATGTTTCCCCTGGCTGTGGCATTATCTCTCTGTGGAGCCTGGTGCTGGTTTTAAAAATATGGGGGACCCCTACATCTTTTGTCACCCGTATTTTTGGAACCAGGGCCGGGCTAAGAGCCCGGTTCTGGTTGTCTAAATACTGGGGGACCCTAGTCAATTTTCCCCCGGTATTTAAACTACCAGGACCGGCTCAAAGACCCCGAGGCTGGTTATGCTTAGGAGGGGGGACCGCAAGCAATTTTTTGGGGGGGTATTTTTAACTATATCTGACCCTTTGACACAGAGAAGCATGCACAGATCTCATTGATCCATGCATGACTATCCAAACACGCCAGAAAAAAGCAGTTCTATTTGAAAGTTTAATTTTTTAATGAATTCTATGCTTTCCCGGCAGTGTTTGGCTATTGTCGGCAGTGACTGAAAATAGGAATTCAGTGCCTGCAATGCGGGAGTGCCAGAGGTGTCATCAATGCAGGGGTGCCGGCAATGTCCTCAGTGCAGGGCTTCCGGCAGTGTCGGCAGTGCAAGGGTGCCGGCAGTGTGGGCAATGGTGCCTGCAGTGTGGGCATCGGCACCATTATCGCAGTGGGGGCATCCATATTACCCCCTTGTAGCCTATGGGGACACACTGATTGGCTGAGAGCTGTGACAGACGGCTCTCTCAGACAATCAGCAGTCTTCCATAGACTATAATGGGGACTGGTGTCCATGCTAAAACCTCTGGATCCGACAGCGGGATCCTGAGGTTTTGGCTCCTTATGGGATCCGGAGCAGGCAAGGAGATCCGAGCGATCGCCCTGGATCCCCTATGTTCGGGTGGGTCCGGTTCGCTAAGCTCATCTCTTGTTGTAAGCAGAGTTGTTTTCTCCCTTTTTGCTATGAATGGTCAGATTAACATTTGGGGGGCATACATGTGCATCTATTCACATCACTGCATATTGCAGGTTTTTTTATGGTAATCCATAAAAAAATAAAGCACAATTATATTTAACATTTGTAAAATAAACATCAAATTACAAAGTGAATTTGAACACTGTTGTGTAGTGCTTTGAGCCCATTAAATACACATGTACAGTTTGTAAATTATTATAGAGATGTTTATCAGTGGATGTGCCTAGTTTAGTATGTAAGTGTATGATGACGAGGGGACTTAAATGGGCATGACGGAACTTTAACCCCTAGGTTAAGGACAAATTGTGTTCCTACTGCATTGTCATTTTGTTAAATAGTCTGGCTGTAGTTATTGGCTTTAGGGCTTTTAGAGATTAATGTTAGTGGCTGTATTAGTATAGTGGTGTTAAAGGCTGGGTTAGGGGCGGGATTTAGTTTTTTTATTGTACGATTAGGCAGGGATCTGCCTGTTTTGAGCTCCCCTCGCTCATTTTCCCTTTGTTGTTTGTAAACCTAGTTTTGGGCAGTAAAGAATGTAAGTCCAATCAGTGGCGCTCACATTCATTACACCTACTGGGGTCAGCAGCTTCGGCTTTATAACCGGGTCTTTCATGCATTGGTATGGGCGTCTTAGATCTTATACTCATTGTGTAGGTTCTTGTTGCCATCTTTGCTGCAAGAGGTCACTAAGCAGCTGTATTTCTTTCTGTTGCCACCATGTAGATTTAATCTTTAATCATGGATAAAAAGGCTGACCAATTTTTAAACACCATACTGTTATCTGTGTGTTTATTGTAGATACAGATGGAGCCACGCTAATCGTGGCTCTGTATCTGCCTAGTCGTGCTCGGTGGTCCACCGGGAGCAAACGTCAATGTGAATGGGAGCGTCTGTGTATATTCGGAACCAGGCCAAGATGCAGACGTGCCTAGGCATGCCACTCGCCCCCGCTTGCGATGTAGCCACACTCAATGAGCATGGCTCCATCTGTAGTTTTTTTAGAGTAGAAATGAGCGGGTCCGGTTCTCCCCACGTGAATATTGAGTTCCGAGTCCGGCTTGAGTTTTCCCACCAGACCCAGATCCTAAAGAGAGGCCGAACAACATCTTCTTGCTGTCGGATTCTTGCGGGTTTTGGATTCTATAAAAGTCCCCGTGATCAGCACCATCTTCACTCCTGCTGTGGAGAGTGTACTGGATAGAGATGTCCATCAGTACTGTGTATATTTGGCATGGGATGTATCAGTCCAGCGGTGCTCTGTGAGCTCTGCTGTATCAGTCCAGGGGTGCTCTTTCACCTGTGCTGTATCACTCAGTCCAGGGGTGCTTTGTGAGCTCTGCTGTATCGGTCCAGGCAGGGGCGGATTGGGAACTAAAAGTGGCCCTGGAAATTTTTTGGGAAGTGGCCTCATGTGGGTGGCACTAAATCAACTATAGGCGGAGCCAACACAAAAGTGGGTGGAATTATTACATAACTATGGCCCAAATTTATCAAGCCTTGCAGAGTGATAAATAGCACAGTGATAAAGTACCAGCCAATCAGCTCCTAACTGTTATGCTACAGGCTGTATTTGAAAAATAACAGTTAAGAGCTGGTTGGTTGGTACTTTATCTCCATGCAATTTATCACTCTCCAAGGCTTGATAAATCTGGGCCTATATCTACAGACATCAGTGATAGGCAAGGCTAGAGCAACAAGTAATAGTGTCTGAATGTCAGATCCACTGAATATAAACTTTCATTTTGTGTTTGTTGGTGGGACTGTAAGATGTGGACGGAGCATCAAAGATCTCTGCTAATGCACTCGCAGCTGTGGATTTGTACAGTATGCAGATAACGAGTCAAAATATACTAATGCAGCTGTCGGGTTCTGTATTGGAGATGGCCACATATAATGAGAATCCTTGCATCAGTGTACAAACAGTGGATACAGATAAGGAAAATATCAACCATATGGTCATTCAGATCTGAGATGCTGGTGCCATTTTTCCTGCGTACGGGATTGCATTGTCAGTCACTCACAGTTACTTCCTACAATCACTTTCAAATTAATCCTCACTGCAAGCAACTACGGTAATAGACTTTGGTGCAAGCACAATGCAATTGTGATGCATATGCAATCGCCTGATAATCGCTCAACTGTATAAATATCAGAATAGCGTCCTCATCTGAATCAGGCCCTATGCTCGTGTGAGTCATTAGGTGATTACAATCAACTACCTTACCTACAGCCTCCTGTCGTTTGTAAAGGGGGTAATTCCAAGTTGATCGCAGCAGGATATTTTTTAGCAGTTGGGCAAAACCATGGGGGTAATTCCAAGTTGATCGCAGCAGGACATTTTTTAGCAGTTGGGCAAAGCCATGTGCACTGCAGGGGAGGCAGATATAACATGTGCAGAGAGAGTTAGATTTGGGTGTGGTGTGTTCAATCTGCAATCTAAATTGCAGTGTAAAAATAAAGCAGCCAGTATTTACCCTGCACAAAAACAAAATAACCCACCCAAATCTAACTCTCTCTGCACATGTTATATCTGCCTCCCCTGCAGTACACATGGTTTTGCCCAACTGCTAAAAAATGTCCTGCTGCGATCAACTTGGAATTACCCCCCATGTGCACTGTAGGGGGGGCAGATATAACATGTGCAGAGAGAGAGATTTGGGTGTGGTGAGTTCAATCTGCAATCAATTGCAGTGTAAAAATAAAGCAGCCAGTATTTACCCTGCACAGAACCAAAATAACCCACCCAAATCTAACTCTCTTTGCAAATGTTATATCTGCCCCCCCCCCCCCCCATGCAGTGCACATGGTTTTGCCCAACTGCTAAAAAATTTCCTGCTGCGATCAACTTGGAATTACCCCCAATCTGGCCATCAAAAACACAAACACTGCTACTTATCATCAGTGTCTAAAAAACTCTTGCAGCTTCATAATACATTTATTGTAGGTGTTTGCAGGCACCCCATTGGTGTGATCACACACGCCACTGATCACACATTCTTTACAATCAACACAACTACTCATTTCAAATGGGATCAGTATGAGATCCCAGCTGTCAGGATCCTGGGGGTCAGGAGACCCGGCGAGTGCAGCGTGTCCCGTTGCGGGCTCGCTGCCCTCGCCACACTTCGGGCCCGGTGATGACCTTCACCACAGCAAAATAAATAGGAAATAGTGATCACCATATACTAGCCCAAATGTAGAATGATATATATCAATGTAGGAACATAATTAGAAATGTACTCCTCCCGGTATTCCATCATAAACTCACATCAGAGGCAATTTGAAGTACTGTATACAGTCATCCTATATTTATTGTAATCCAAGACATATATATGGTGTGTACACTTTAAGGCAGAGCTTCCCAGCCTCCACCATTACAATTCAGGTTTTAAGGCTATCTATGCTTTAGCACAGCTGATTTAATTAGTGCCTTATTCAATGTCATTAAAAAAAAATCTGGATTCAAGCTTAAATATCTGTAAAACCTGATGTGTAATGTCAGAGTTTAAGAAATTGGTTTCAGTCACCACATGGTTCTACTCCCCCTCGGGTGGTGGCATGGACCACCACCCAAGTGGGGAAACCAGATGGTGTCAGGATTCCAGCGTCAGTATATTGACCGCCGGGATCCCGTCCGGTGGTCAATTGACTGCCTCCCATTCAGTGGTGTAAGTTTATCCCTGTCACCCGGAGGCAAGTTAGACTTTGATGCCGGCATACCTTAAATTAAAGGGTAGGACAAAGGTGACAGGACCAGGAGGGACAGTGCCAGGACAAGGGGTGACAGGACCAATACTGAGATGACAGAGACAGTACGGTGGGGTCAGGACAGTTGGACCAGGACAGACTGACAGAGAGGACAGGCACAGGACAGGGGTGACAAGGCCAGGACAGAACAGAGGGGGCAGGAGAAATGGGTGACAGGACCAGGACAAAGGGGACAGGGAGAGAACAGGGGTGACAGGGCCATGGCAGAACAGAGGGGGCAGTAGAGAAGGGTGTCAGGGACAGGACAGAGGTGACAGGGACAGTACATTGGTGAAGAACAGAATAGACAGGGCCAAGATAGAGAACTAAGATAGAGGTGGCAGGGACAAGAGAGAGGTGACAGGGACAGGACCAGGACCAGGACATAGGGGAGAGGACAGGAGTGATGGGGACAGTACAGAACAGAAGGGACTGGAGAGAGGGGTGACAGGGCCAATACATAGATGACAGGGACAGTACAGTGGGGAAGAAAAGAAAGGACAGGGCCAAAATTGAGAAACAAAATAGAGGTGGCAGGGACAAGAGAGAGGTGACAGGGACAAGGTATAGGTGACAGGGACAGGACCAGGACATAGGTGAAAAGGCCAGGACAGAGGACACATAAGAGGGGTTGCAAGGACAGTACAGAACAGAAGGGACAGGATAGGGGGGGTGACAGGGCCAGTACAGAAATGACAGGGACAATATAGAGGTGACGGGGTAGAACTGAAAGGATAGGAGAGAGGGTTAACAGTACCAGGACAGAGGTGACATGGTCAGGACAGGGGTGTCAGGGACAGGACAGGGGTGGCAGGGCTAGGATAGAGGAGACAGAACAGGGGTGACAGGGGCACAAGAGAGGGAAACAGCGCCAGGATATAAGTGACAGGGACAGGACAAGTGTGACAGGGACAAGATAGAGGAAAGACAGGGCCAGCACAGGGGTGACAGTAGAGAGGTGAGACAGAACCAGAACACAGCACCGACATGACAGAGTGGCATCACTCAATCAAAAGTGATGAGAAATGTGCAATACCCCCTCCCTTCCCTAGCTCATGTCCACGACCACTAAGCAGCAGGGCAGATCGCGGTGTGAGGGAGCTGGAAGCAGCAGGGGAGATGGAGCTGGAAGTAGCAGGAGAGATTGCGGTGTCGGGGAGCTGGAAGCAGCAGGGGAGATCGCAGTGCTAGGGAGCTGGAAGCAGCAGGGGAGATCGCGGTGTGGAGGAGCAGGAAGCAGCTGGGGAGATCACGGTGCCTGGGAGCTGGAAGCAGCAGGGGAGATCGCGGTGTAGGGGAGCTGGAAGCAGCAGGGGTGATCGCGGTGCTGGGACTCTGGAAGCAGCACGGGAGATCGCCGTGCTGGGGAGATGGAAGCAGTAGGGGAAATGGAGCTGGAAGCAGCAGGGGAGACCGCGGTGATGGGGAGCTGGAAGCAGCAGGGGAGATCGCGGTGTGGGGGAGCTGGAAGCAGCAGGGGAGATAGAGCTGGAAGTAGCAGGAGAGATTGCGGTGCCGGGGAGCTGGAAGCAGCAGGGGAGATGAAGCTGGCAGCAGATGGGGAGATCGCGGTGCCGGGGAGCTGGAAGCAGCAGGGGAGATCGCGGTGCTGGGGAGCTGTAAGCAGCAGGGGAGATGAAGCTGTAAGCAGCAGGGGAGATTGCGGTGCTGGGGAGCTGGAAGCAGCAGGGGAGATCGCAGTGCTAGAGAGCTGGAAGCAGCAGGGGAGATCGCGGTGTGGAGGAGCTGGAAGCAGATGGGGAGATCACGGTGTAGAGGAGCTGGAAGCAGCAGGGGAGAAGGAGTTGGAAGCAGCAGAGGAGATTGCGGTGTGGGGGAGCTGAAAGCAGCAGGGAAGGACACAGGACAGGGAAGCTGGAGGATACGGAACAGGCAGTAGGGAAGGACACAGAGCAGGGGACAATGGAGGAAGTGCCCCCTTCAGGGCAACTGACTCCATTGTCTCTGGCAGTTCCGCCCCTGCTCCCATTTCAAACATATTATTATTTGGAGGAGACACAGGCTCCTCATTATGGGAATCATGCAGGTCTGCACCCTATTGTAACCCCTCCCCTAATATTCTAATAGGAGATCTTTAATTATCTCGATAAGGGGTGGTTACTTATATCTGTGCCTCCACCCAAGCTGATTGTTTTGGGCTTGCGTGGGTAAGCCTTTCTCTAGTGATGAATAGTAATTGCAAATAAGTCTGTCTCATAAATGTATATATGTGCACATTCTTTACAATATTATACCTGTTCTTCTGTTTGCTTTCCAGGATCTCCGGATGGAATTTTCAAATCACATTACATATGGTAAGTATAAGTAAATGTATTTATTCATCACAAAGGTATTTAAAAAAGTTAAAAGCAAATATATTTTACTAGCATAGTAAGACAAATTACATTTACTATCCTATCCCACTAATTCCCCTTAAGAACCTATACAAGATACTTTGCATGCAATACAAAAATTACCTTCGTTAAGCAACACCGTTAGGTGTTAGAGTGACCCGGGTACTCTTGATATGATAATGCACTTTAAGGGCCCATATAACTCATAAAAGAAACAATAATTGATACTAAACATTTAACATCACACTTTAGTAATAATATTCTCCTTTCCTTTCGCAGTCTGTGGGAGAAGTGCTTGTCTCAATACAGAATGCTACTGAAGCAATTGCTGTCAAATATATTGCAATATATTGCCACTTATGTTTCTCTTTTGTCTGTTAGGTAAAAAAAAATATCTTTCCTCTGGTGTAGTGAACATCAGTAATAGATTAGTTCCTCCATTACTATATAAGCAATAAAAGTGTGGATGTAGCTGAACAATTCTATAATGAACTCCTTAGAAATATGGAAATTCTTATCTCTGGCAGCGATGTTCCTTTATCAACTGCATGCATTAGTATTCCCGGTCATTAGTGTCCTCTCTATCCTGATGCAGCTTAAATGTAAACTGTCTCTTATAGGCCCTACACACTGGCCGATTTTCAGAAAGATATGAACGATCTCGTTCATAAATGAACGAGAACTCGTTCATATCTTTCAGTGTGGAGACTCCAGCGATGAACGATGCGCGACCCTGCGCTCGTTCATCGCTGGTCTCCCGTCGGCTGTGCATGCAGGCCAATATGGACGATCTCGTCCATATTTGCCTGCACTTCAATGCAGCCGCGTGACGGGGGGAGTGAAGAAACTTCACTCCCCCCGTCACTGCCCCCCCCGCCGCCGGGTCGCTCGTTGGCCGTTTCAGCCGTCGGGCACCTCGGCGGCGCATCGTCAAATGAGTAGGGCCCTTACGGTAAGGCAATATCTTGGTTAAAGACACTAAATGGAATATACTGTGGATCTCAGTTAATTTGCATACTCCAGCCCTTAACTACCAGTCTCTTCGCAATTACATACAATATGGCGGGTTCTTTTGGACAATAAACTCCTCCGTATGAGTAATGTAGAGCTATCTCTTTACTATATATTAACTGACTTTGCCTTTATCCACTTTGTATGCACTGAAACTGTGACTTAGGTTTCTGTCCCTAATATTCCCCAGGACAATTTATGCAGCCTCTTTCCAGCGCTTAAACACTGCTTTATTGCTGACAACTGGGAGTGCCATAGTTATTTGTGCAGGCTAATATGATCTGTTCCTTTCCTGTGACAAATAAAGTTATATTGCTGCTGGTATATGGTGTAGGTAGCAGATTAGATGCACTAACACCTCCGCTACCCAGTGCAGCAGTAACGACTCTCCAACTCTCCTTCTCTCAGCAGCTAACAGCTCTTTCCTATGGCTTCACGAATATATATATATATATATATATACATATGGCACAATTAGATCAATGCACTGTGAGTTAGTGCGTAAGCTTAAGTGGTATGCCATCAATTGGTGCTAGCATTTGGTCAATGTCCCAGCAATATAACATATAATATCCTTAGTTCAGATCCTGCTAATACTCTTTGAACTCTATAATATAGTCAATGGTTACAGGAGACTACTTTCTGACATATTGGAATAAAACGCCTTTTACGCTCCTCTCCATGAAATAATGCAGGATATATATTGATGTAAGTCACTCTGGTTAATATATATATATGTCCCATGCTCAATTAATGCTGCCTAGCATTGTTGTTCATAGCCTTTGTATAAGAGTTACTGGATATATGATAGTGACTTATACTTCGTGATGCTAGGCTAAGGTGTGAGTGAGGTGCATGATAATTTTAACTCACGCTTCAGTTGTACTGCTGCTGAAATGACCGCTCCCCCGACTCCTGCCAGATAAGTGTCGCTCTCTCTCTGCCTGTGCATGCATCAGCTTCAGGCCACTCTGCTTCTTGTGAGGAGAGACCCAGCCAGCGTCAGCGTTGCTATGGCGCTCTGCCGGAGCTTCTCTCTGCCTCTTCCGCTGCTGGCGTCAGCTGTTTCTATGGTGCTGGCCGGAGCTTCACTGCCTCTTCCGGCCTCAGCGTCACCGTTGCTATGGCGCTGACCGGAGGTTCCCTCAGCCTTCTTCCGCCGCTGCTCCCGGCACCAGCAGGCCACCGCAAGCACCCCGCCAGACCACGCCGTCCTCTCCTGCTGCCTGGATGACCCGGCAAGGCACCACAGCAGTGCAGCACCTCTTCGATCTCTGCTGCCGCTTCCGGAGGGCAGCTGGCAGGTACCCCCGATTCCGCTCTACGCTTCTCCGGCCGCCCTGTTCTAGCCGCACTCTCCGTTGCCCTTTGCCGGCTGTGCTCCCTAGGCTCTCTGGCCGCTGCCCAGCTCTCAGCAGCGCCAGAGGCTCAGGTGCCAGCTCTCCAAAGGGGGATCAGCAGACTGCTGTGCCGCCGACGGGGAGCGCTTTTTATATTCTCCCCGTTAGTGGCACGCGGCCCTTCAGCCTCTCGTGGCCCCCCTTGTTTTCCCGCTCTGCCCGCGTGAACCCTGGATCTATGAGCGCGGGGACACTCTGGAAGCTTCCCCAGCTTCTTCCATAGTGCCCCATGTAATGCATTTTAACCCCTTCAGCGCTGTTAAAAGGAGTCTGTTCCTTTATATTATTGTACCACAGTTCCTACCTCCCTATGTTTACACTATTTTATACATCTTTTACCACACAAATTAATAAATCCATATACATACACATACATGAACAATACACCATTATATATTTTTAATACATATCAATATATATATATATATATATATATATATATATATATATATATACTTTATACATGGCTACACTATTATAATTTATATTATTATGGACTATCATATTTTAATAATTTTTGTAGTGAAAGTAAATGTTTTACTTACTATTAAGCAGGAGTGGCTCTGAGTCCTTCCTTCTTGTTCCATCTCTGTGTGGCGTTGTTCTGTCTGGAAGGGACTCGGAAGTGATGAACAGGAGCTTTACCAGGCTGTATGTGTCTGCTCAACCTCAGCCCAGAAGTACATTTAGCCGCACGCACAGCTGTGTGTCACTCACAACTCGGCCAGGAGGCCTGCATGACAGTGGGTGCTGAATGGATGGATGTGGTTTAGCAGCTCAGCCCAGTCGCACGTCTGGCCCTGCCCACTCACACTGACAGCAGCGGCTGTCAGCAGCAAACATGCAGTGCAGAGGAGCTCTGAGCTTGCTCTCGCGAGTTTAGAAGCTCAGAGCTCCTCCGTGCTGCATGTTTGCTGCTGACAGCCACCGCTGTCAGCGTGAGTGGGCAGGGCCAGACGTGCGACTGGGCTGAGCAGCCACATGCAGCATTAAGCGGCAGCCCTATGTCAGGTAGGCTTTCATGCCGAATTGAGTGACGCGTATCTGTGGGCGGGGCTGAGCTGCTCAATCGAATCCATCATTCAACACCTATTGTCCTGCAGGCCTCCCGTCGGAGTTGTGAGTGACGCGCAACTGTGGGCGGGGCCATATGCAGCATTCGGTCCCAAGGCTGCAGTAACGATAGTCCTCAATCCGGGCCTGAGTCCAGGGGTGCTCTTTCAGCTCTACTGTATCAGTCCAGAGGTGCTCTTTCAGCTTTACTGTATCAGTCCAGGAATGCTCTGTGAGCTTTGCTGTATCAGCCCAGGGGTGCTTTGTGAGCTCTGCTTTATCAGACCAGGGGTGCTCTTTCAGCTCTGCTTTATCAGACCAGGGGTGCTCTTTCAGCTCTGCTGTATCAGCCCAGGAGTGCTCTTTTTCAACTCTGCTGTATCAGTCCAGGGGTGCTCTTTCAGCTCTGCTGTATCAGTCCAGGGATGCTCTTTTTCAACTCTGCTGTATCAGTCCAGGGGTGCTCTTTCAGCTCTGCTGTATCAGTCCAGGGATGCTCTTTTTCAACTCTGCTGTATCAGTCCAGGGGTGCTCTTTCAGCTCTGCTGTATCAGTCCAGGGATGCTCTTTTTCAACTCTGCTGTATCAGTCCAGGAATGCTCTGTGAGCTCTGCTGTATCAGTCCAGGAATGCTCTGTGAGCTCTGCTGCATCAGTCCAGGCAGGGCCGGCTCCAGGCATGTTCGACTAGAGCGGCCGCGCGGGGCGCCACTCTTACAGGGCGCCGCACGCTGCGGCCGCCATTTTCCTGCCTGGAGCCAGCCTCTGTGTGTCCGACTCCCGGCCGCTTGTGTGCGCGCTATGCAGCGCGCTGTGCGGCGCCGGCGTCTGACGTTGGACGCCGGCGCCGCGCAGCGTGCATAGCGCGCACACAGTTTTGTTCCTCCGTCCGCGGCCCGCCCACAGCAGTATTCCCGGCTCCCAGCAGCACCGCAGTGTCAGTGACAGACAGGTAAGTTAAAATCTGTCTGGCACTGTGTGGGGCCGTTTATTTTTCTGGCACTGTGGGGGCATTATTTTTCTGGCACTGTGGGGGCATATCTGCACTGTGGGGGCATTATTTTTCTGGCACTGTGGGGGCATTGTTTTTCTGGCACTGTGGGGGCATATCTGCACTGTGGGGGCATTATTTTTCTGGCACTGTGGGGGCATATCTGCACTGTGGGGGCATTATGTTTCTGGCACTGTGGGGGCATTATTTTTCTGGCACTGTGGGGGCATATCTGCACTGTGGGGGCATTATTTTTCTGGCACTGTGGGGGCATTATTTTTCTGGCACTGTGGGGGCATATCTGCACTGTGGGCATTATTTTTCTGGCACTGTGGGGGCATATCTGCACTGTGGGGGCATTATTTTTCTGGCACTGTGGGGGCATATCTGCACTGTGGGGGCATTATTTTTCTGGCACTGTGGGGGCATATCTGCACTGTGGGGGCATTATTTTTCTGGCACTGTGGGGGCATATCTGCACTGTGGGGGCATTTATGTTTCTGGCACTGGGGGCATTTATGTATCTGGCACTGTGAGGGCATATCTGCACTGTGGGGGCTTTTATGTTTTGTGGCACGGCGGGCATTTATTTATCTGGCACTGTGGGGGCATTTATGTTTTGTGGCACTGGGGGCATTTATGTATCTGGCAGTTATGTATCTGGCACTGTGGGGTCATTGATGCATCTGGCACTGTGGGGGCACTTATGTATCTGGCATTGTGTGGTCATTTATGTATCTGGCATTGTGGGGGCATTTATGTATCTGGCACTGGGGGCATATCTGCACTGTGTGGCCATTTATGTATCTGGCACTACTGGGGGGCATGTCACGTGTAGCTGGCACTGCTGGGGGGTATGTCACGTGTAGCTGGCATTGCTGGGGGGCATGTCACGTGTAGCTGGCACTGCTGGGGGGCATATCATGTAGTGTATCTACTAGGCGTCTGTGGCTAGGCAATGTGTCTATCGTGCGCTGCCTGGCGCAAAGTGTCTATCGTGCGCTGCCTGGCGCAAAGTGTCTATCGTGCTCTGCCTGGCGCAAAGTGTCTATCGTGCTCTGCCTGGCGCAAAGTGTCTAACGTGCTCTGCCTGGCGCAAAGTGTATAGGAGGTTCTACCTGGTGCAATGTGTATTAGCTGCACTACTATGTGGTGTAATGCGAATTGCCACTACTCTGTGGTCATGCACCTTCCCCACGAAGCAACGGCCCTAAATTTTTGCTGCGCGCCTTCGGCGCGCACTGTCCCTGCTTCAGCATGTGGGTGGAGGAGCACCAAGCATTACAGTATGTACATCATTTTGCCCTCCTTACTTAAAAATGTGCCCTCCTTGTGATCAGCACCCTGCCCTAAAACGTGAACACTATCATGTGTAGCTGGCACTGCTGGGGGTCTATTGTGTGTAGCTGGCACTGTTGAGGGGCATGTCATGTGTAGCTGGCACTGCTGCGGGGCATGTCATGTGTAGCTGGCACTGCTGCGGGGCATGTCATGTGTAGCTGGCACTGCTGCGGGGCATGTCATGTGTTGCTGGCACTGCTGCGGGGCATGTCATGTGTAGCTGGCACTACACTGGAGACATTGTGTGTAAGGAACACTACTGTGGCTGTTCTGCATAAGGCTGCTAATTGTGTGCATAGAGGGGGTGTGAAAAAATATATTTATTTATAGTTTAATAATATGAAGTTACGAGGCCACACCCACTTTCCCAGGAGGCCACGCCCACTTTTCCCGAAGCGCGCGCGCCTTCGGCGCGCGCATAGGGGTTAGGGGGCGCTTTTACATTTTCTCGCACAGGGTGCTAGTAGGCCTGGAGCCGGCCCTGAGTCCAGGGGGTGCTCTGTCCGTCCATCCAAGGGCTTGGCCCCAGTGTAAAATTAAAATAATAAACGCTGGGGAAAAAAACATAAAAATATAATTATGGAAAAAAAAAATTTTTGTTTCTGCTGTACCCCAGTGTATTATACAATTTAGTAGTTTTAAGTACTGTGACACTGCCGGTCAGACCGCGGTATATTATTCTTTCGTACTCATACACATATTGTGCGGCACTGTGGGTGAAGGTGGTACCACAGTAATATATTTTCATATTCATACACGTATTGTGCGACATTGTTGGTGAAGGTGGTACCACAGTAATATATTTTCATACTCAAACATGTATTGTGCGACACTGTGGGTGAAGGTGGTACCACAGTTATATATTTCCATACTCATACAAATATTGAGTGACGCTGTGGGTAAAGGTGGTACCACAGTAATATAAAGGTAGTACGATAGTAAAATAGAAAAAACAATTCCTCCTATGGCGCTGCACAATGAAGCAGCACAAGATAATACACAATAGGTCATCAAACCTACAGTATAATAACAAATGCAACAGAGAAAAATGTACAATTTTGCACTTCAAATTGTCCAACAATTGGGATGATCCTCGGTGTAGTAATTATACAATGGAGTCAAATAGTGTGTTGACCGATGATAATCGCATATGATAAAAAGAACAAACAAAACATGGGGGTAAATTTACTAAGATGGGAGTTCTATTTAGGATGGGATGTTGCCCATAGCAACCAACCAGGTTCTACTTCTCATTTATCCTGCACCTTCTAGAAGATAATATCTGGAATCTGATTGGTTGCTATGGGCAACATCCCATCTTAAATAGAACTCTCATCTTAGTAAATTTACCCCATAGTGTACAACTGTATGGAAAATCAATTTCCTCAATAGGTATTGGGAAAAGGAGGAATGTGCGGATAGTCCCAAATCAGTTCCAAAATTCTCTTTCCTCTATGGTGACACCCAAAAGTGGTGATGAATGTACACACTGACAGATTCTTACATGTATGCTTACTTGTAGCAAAAAGATGTGAAGCACATAACGTTTTTTTTGGACTTCAAATGGGTCCTCACTGGATGTTTTAATGGGGACTGATGTCTCTCATCCCATATGTATAGAACCAAAAAAGGGACTGTATTAAGAACCAAAACTATTTATTGTCATGGTAAATATACATAAAAAAAATTGTTCAAGGCAACCATACCATAAAGATGTTAATTTGATCCACTGATAGATGTAACCCGGGTATCAATATGCAGTGGCTTCAGGGACATGGATTTTAGTTGTCTGCATCAATGTCACAAACACTGTTCCGATGCATTTCAATGCGGCGTCTTTATCAAGATAACAACAGTGTTATACACTATAAAAATGGAAGACATTATTAGAGTCAATAAAAAAGCACCTTTAAATATTTCATGAATAATGTATTTTATGTCAAGTAGTTAATTAATGTACATTTATCAGTACATATGAAAGGTTTATAGTATTTTATATGCTACAGCTGAGAAGGACGTTGCATATTCATACATTTCATTTCGGAGATTTGCTGAGCAAGTAGTAACCCAGCCTTAGAACATTCATTTTGCACTTACAGTGAACTTTTGGAATTCTTTACCTATAAGGGAATGTGCCATAGAACTTTCCATTTTAGAACTTGTCGTAGATTTGCAGAAACCAAACATGTTTCTGCACTTTGTCTTGTAAGTAGAATTTTTTTTTTATTTTACTATTAAGAAAGGCAGTCAACAGAGACACCCTTCCAACACCATGTTTTTCTTGCTAATCACATTGTAATCCTATCTTTTGAACCAGATATTTATAGCCTATAGTATGCTTTTGTACAGTACCCTATAGTTCACGTGAATTAAACATCTGTGTTACAGCCATATTGATGAAATGCTTCACTATATTTGTAACATAGGGTCTGATTCTGAGTCATGCATCTTTTACCCGGTATAGTGTGTATGACTTAATGCTAATACTTCTAGAAGTCATTCCCTGATATAAATCTGTGCATCTGCAAAAACTGAGATGCCCACTTTGAGCCTCTGTAGATGCTGAAATGCCACTGTATGTCTTTAGGGTACCCAGATGATAGGTTGGTGGTCAAAAGGTCCACACCAAACGGTCGACATGCATATGGTCGACATTGTGCAAATGTTGACAGGGTCAAATGGTCGACATGAAAATGGTCAACAAAACATATTGTCGACATAAGTTTTTTTTAATTATTTACATTTTTATCAACTTTCTCATGTTTTACCATCCGCATGGACTACACTTGGAAACAAAATCTTGGCCAAAGCATGGCGAGCGAAGCAAGCCATGCAAGGGGATGCAGTACACTAATTGGGGTTCCATGTGCTAAAGCTAAAATTTGACTTCAAAAAAACATGAAAAACTCATGTCGAACTTTTCATGTGTCTACCATTTCATTGTGTGGACCTTTTTTCCAAATGTCAACTTTGTACATGTCGACCATTTGATGTCTACCTAGACACTGTCAATCTTTTGACTGTAGACCTATTACACCATAACTGTCTTTAGATGTAACCATCAGTTACATCATCGAAACTTGCATTAGCCCCATGCAAGATGCAGAGAGCCTGATTCAGAGTTGAACGCAACCCCCAAGTTTTATGTACTAATCTGATGTTTGGGGGTCTACGCATGTGCTGAGTCATCAGGTCTGAATCAAGCTGACCAGTTCAGACATCCTGGACCTGGCTGATCAGTTCCGTAGGCCAGTCTGAGTAAGCCTCGACTTAAGTAGACTGGCCAATTGCGGTCGCAATGGTGATTCGATGCTGTGGCTTCCCTGCAGCTGTGCAATACCATGCAAACCAGAATCAGGCTCAGAATCTCTATCAAAATATTGTTTCTAATGTGAGCGATAAGGTGCCTGATTTCACAACTGATTCAGAGATGCCGGCATCACTCCCATAATGCACCCGTCTTCATGCGTCTGAATAGCCATCTTCCAGTCACTACCCAAAGAAACTCAGCACATTTCCAAGAAACTTCAAATAATTTGCGTCTCAACCGCAACTGTTCCTCTTTGTGTACACACCATTTGAGGAATGCACTGTGCAACCTTTTAGCGACTTAGGTGCATGCGCAGTTGAAAAACCATTTGCACAAATATCACCATTGCATGCGACTCAGAATTAGGCCACATCATTTTTTATATAAAAGAGAGACAAAAATTGGGTTGAATGTGTAGAGTTATTACTACAAGTTTTCATTTCTTAGTAAAATGATGAGCTGCTGTGCAAAGGTAAACTGGTATGTGATATGTAGACTCTAATGAAACAGTGACCCCCGAGGGCCCAAATTATAATGAAAATGGATACAGTTTTGCTTGTTTTCACCATGTAACAATTCTGCACAAAGCATTTCTCAATAAATTAAATTTAATTAACCATGTACTGTAAGAAATAGGTTTTCTAATATATATATATATATATATATATATATATATATACATATATACACACACACAGTTAAAAGATATTTTTCCAAAAGTTTATTAGTTATTTGTGTTTGCTCAGTTTTTATTTGTGGTACAGTATATTGTACCCATGGGACTGCTTTGTAATACCTGCGGTCAGAAGACCGACGCCGGAATCCCGATGGTGAGTACAGCAAGTCCTCATGCGGGCTTGCTGCGCTCGCCACACTTTGGGTCCAATGGCAAGCTTTGGGAATGACTTCTGTAGGAGGAGAGCAGTGAGGTGTAATGATGCGGAGCAACACATTGGCGGCAGCAGCAGCATTGCACAGAACAGTGGACGAAAAATGGCGCAGCAGCCATTTTCCCTGAGTTTTACACTTTTCTGGTTTCTAGTAGGGATGTGCCCTGGCACAAATCATGGGTTTTGGAATTGAATCTCCTTTGTGTTTTGGATCTGGTTTTGTCAAAACCGCCCTTGTGGGTTTTGGTTTTGATATTGGATCTATATTTTTTTAGAAAAATCATAAAAACAGATAAAATTACAGTTGACCTGTTTTGGTTTCAACAGTATTATTAACCTCAATAACATTAATTTCTACTAATTTCCAGTGAATTAAACAAGCAGACAGTCAGCAATGCTCCAAACCGCGCATATTGCAAAGAAAAGAGGAGCAAAATGGAATTGTCCTTGGGCCCTCCCACTCAGTTGCCCTGAGGGCGCAATGGCCAGCAGCTTGTAATGAGTCAAATTGACTCATTACAAGCCGCCTGGCGCACTGGAGGAGAGCAGCAGCGCCGGAGGCAGGGGAGGAGGAGGATGGAGGGGGACTGGAGCCGCAGCAGCACTATGTAATTGGTAGTAGCGCCGCTGCAGCAGTCCCCTCTTCATCCTCATTGGCTGCCCGGCACTGCTGTGAATGCCGGGATGTGCTTTCCTCATCCCAGCATTCACAGCAGCGGCCAGCCAATACGGAAGGAGAGGGGACTGCTGCAGCGGCGCCTCTACCAATTACATAGCGTTGCTGCAGCTACAGTCCCCCAGTCCCCCTCACTCCTCCTCCTCCTCCCCTGCCCGGGATCTGCCAGCACCGAGGAGCCTGACTGCCAGCGGGGAGAGATGGTAAGTATCTATCTATGTATCTCTCTGTCTGTCTGTCTATCTATCTATCTATCTATCTATCTATCTATCAAACTCTCTATCTATTCTGTCTGCCACAATGTGTAAAAAGGGAGACTGGCTGCTGTAATGTGTAAAAAGGGGAACGCTGTCTGCCATAATGTGTAAAAAGGGGGACGCTGTCTGCCGTAATGTGTAAAAACGGGGACGCTGTCTGTGATAATGTGTAAAAAGGGGATGCTGTCTGCTGTATTGTGTAAAAAGGGGACGCTGTCTGCCGTAATGTGTAAAAAGGGGATGCTGTATGCCATAATGTGTAAAAAGGGGACGCTGTCTGCCGTAATGTGTAAAAAAGGAGACACTATCTGCCGTAATGTGTAAAAAGGGGACGCTGTCTGCCGTAATGTGTAAAAGGTGGACGCTGTCTGCCGTAATGTGTAAAAAAAGGGGACACATTTTAACAGCAGTGCACACGCTAAGCCGCCGCCCTCTGGGAGTGTATCTTAGCTTAGCAGAATTGCGATCGAAAGATTTGCAGAATAGCGAAAAGAAATTTCTTAGCAGTTTCTGAGTAGCTCCAGACCTACTCACAAATAGCGATCAGCTCAGGCCGTTTCGTTCCTGGTTTGACGTCACACACATGCCCAGCGTCCGGCCAGCCACTCCCCCGTTTCTCCAGACACTCCCGCGTTTTTCCCTGGCACGCCTGCGTTTTTCCGCACACTCGCAGAAAACGGGCAGTTTCCGCCCAGAAACACCCACTTCCTGTCAATCACACTACGATCACTTCAACGATAAAAAATCTTCGTTCGGGCGTGAGTAAATCTACTAAGTTTTGTGGTAAAATACTAACTGCATGCGCACTGCGAACCATGCGCATACGCATTTTTGGCTTAATCGCTCCGTTGTGAAAATCGGCAACGAGCGAACAACTCGGAATGACCTCCTTTGTTAGCAGTTGGGCAAAACCATGTGCACTGCAGGGGAGGCAGATATAACATATGCAGAGAGAGTTAGATTTGGGTGGGTTATTTTGTTTCTGTGCAGGGTAAATACTGGCTGCTTTATTTTTATACTACAATTTAGATTGCAGATTGAACACACCACACCCAAATCTAACTCTCTTTCCACATGTTATATCTGCCTCCCCTGCAGTGCACATAGTTTTGCCCAACTGCTAATAAAGTTCCTGCTGCGATCAACTCAGAATTACCCCCAATATGTGTATGAGATTTTACTCTGCGGTCTGACCAACAGTGTCACAGAAAAATAATAGTGTAGTACACTGGGATTCAGAGCTCCACTGTGCATCCTGCAGCCAGCATCTCTGCTGCATTGCCACCCAAAGCGTCCTTAGGATGCTTCAGATGTGCACACACACAAGGCTGTATTATAGGAAGGTCACATGGGCAGTCATCCTAGAACCCCTACACAGTCACTAATACCCCTTTACCACTAGCTCCAAAATCACGGGTAAATGCACGGGGGCACGAATTTACCCGTATTTTTTGCTAGTGGAAATGGCTCCCTCTGCAAAAAGCCAGATCAAGTGATCCGGTAATCCTACCCGGGTAGCTTACCGGGTTGAACATGAGTTCAACCCGGTAAGCTGTGCAGTGTAACCTGAAGCCGTGTCGATGCGACACGGCTCCCGTTCACAGTGTATGGAAGGGCGGCGCTAGGAGATCATGTGATCTCCCAGCGCCGCCTCTACCGCGTCACTAGCAGCGTCACCAACCCGGCAATATGCCGGGTCAGTGAGTGTAGTGGGAAAGGGGGCTCTGATGTGGGTCGCAGCCGAGTAGCACCCGTGTCAGGCTCCCGGCTGTGACCCACATCACTAGTGGAAAAGGGGTATTAGATGGGAAGGGGTGGATTGCTTTGTCTCTGTGACTATCTGTGTCTATGGGGAGGGGTGGATTGCTTTGTCTCTGTGACTAGCTTTGACTCTGTGACTATCTGTGTTAACATAGCAACATAGTTGATGAGGTTGAAAAAAGTCTAGTAGTCCATCAAGTTCAACCTGAATTATATTGCTTTCCCTATTCTATTTAGGTTAAAAGGCTATATCCTCGTATATCATTTTCCATTAGAAATTTGTCTAACCTATTTTTAAAACGCATTGTTCATATGTTTGTTAATCTAGTCATAATGACACAGAGACATGTGAGTTCACTGCTGTGCTGTTTATTCCATCACCAACTCCAGACACACTGCCCACTGGACCACCCACTTCCCAGAATCCCCCTAGGGACCATCACTGGAGATTCAGGCTTACACAGATTAGTAAGGCAGTGTCTACAAATATTAAGCATTCTAATACACTAACATCACATCCTCTTTTCTTTAAAGATAAGCCCTGTACGCTTCAATGCAACAATTAACAACGTCATATTAAGAACATCATCTAACACATTTCAATGAGTCTCTCAGGTCTGCATATTTCCCTTTTGGGTCTTTCATACACATTCTGTGTTTCATTGACCATGTTGGACCTTTGTAGAATCGTGGTTGGTTCACCATTATCAGGATCATCATACATGTCAGATGAAGGGTATTCTTCAGTCATGTTGTCTACATTATGGTTAGGTTGAGATCTTAAATCCACCCGATTTCTTCTTACTTCCGTTCCACGCTCTGTACATATAGTATAAGATCTTGGTGCTACTTGTGCTTGCACAATACCTTTATGCACCCAAATACCTTTCTTGTGATCTCTGAGATGGACTTGGTCACCCGATTTTAGATCAGATAAGCTTTTTGCTCGCCTGTCATGTAACAGTTTCTGTTTCGCCTGTTGACGTTCCTTACTCAGTCTGACCAACTATGTGTATTAAACAGTTCATCATGTATCAGGAGATTTGCTCTAATCCTCCTTCTCATCAGCATTTGTGCAGGAGAAAGTCCATTCTGTAAAGGTGTACTGCGGTAGATTAAAAGAATTTTGTAGAAATCTTCTTTACCTTCTTGAGCTTTTTTCATGGGACTCTTTACAGTTTTTACTGAACTTTCCACCATCCCATTTGAGCGTGGATAGTGGGGACTTGACGTAGTATGGACAAATTTCCACTCATCAGCAAATTGTCTAAATTCAGCACTGGAAAACTGAGGCCCATTGTCAGTGAACACTTCCATAGGAATACCATGCCTTGTAAAGATTGACTTCATGCAATTGATTACGGCTATACTAGTAGGTGTATGTAGTGTCTTCACCTCAGGGTAGTTAGAGTAATAATCAGTCACGACAATGTATGTTTTCCCATTAAAATCAAACAAATTTGCGCCAACTTTCTGGTACGGTCTCGCTGGCACTGCGTGAGGACTCAGTGGCTCGACTTGTTGTTTCGGTCTATACGTAAGACATAATTAACATGTAGCTGTAGTCTGTGCTATGTCTTGGTACATTCTTGGCCAATACATAACTTCACGCGCTCTCCGCTTACATTTTTCTTCTCCTAAGTGGCCTTCATGTATCTTGCACAGCATAGTTTTTCTTAGTCGTGCAGGTATGACAAACCTATTGTCTTTGTAAATAATACCATCGACAACTGTAAGGTCACTGCGGTACATCCAATAATCATGGATAGACAGCGGGCATGCATGTTTTTCTGCTGGCCAACCTTTCAGAATGATATCTTTCAACACTTTCATTTTGTCATCTGTCTCAGTTTCTTTCCTAATCTGTTCTTGTCTTGCAGGAGACACTGGTAGAGAAGCTATGATCAAATTAACATAGGCTTCTATCTCTTCATCCATCAGACTTTTGGAACCTTCACTTTTGTCCACAGCACGAGAAAGTGTATCAGCAATGTACATGTATTTGCCGGGAAAGTACAGCAAGTGTACATCATATTTCTGCAGTCTGATAAGCATTCGTTGAATTCTCATGGGACAGTCATGTAATGATTTAGTCATGATAGTTACCAATGGCTTGTGGTCAGTTTCCACTGTAAATGTTTGACCATACACAAACTGATGAAATCGCTCACATTCATATGTGATCGCTAGAAGTTATTTTTCTATCTGTGCATACCTTGTTTCAGCACTTGTCAGTGCTCTTGATGCATAGATTACTGGTTGCCATGTATCCTCATGTTCTTGTAACAACACTGAGCCTAGGCCAAATTGCAAAGCATCTGCTGAAATTCTTATTCTTTTCGCAGGATCAAAGAATTTTAGCACTGGTTGCTCTGTAATGATCTGTTTCAAGTTTTGCCAACCTTCTTCTTGTTCATGTAACCACATCCACTCGTTATCTTTGTCCAACAACCATCTAGGAGAGGCTGTTCATTCAGAGAGCTGAGAAATAAACTTTCCTAAGTAAGTAATCATTCCTAGGAGTCTTCTGACGTTGTCTTTGTTGTTAGGATGTTCCATGTTCACTATGGCTGATATTTTCCTTGGATCTGGTTTTACACCTTGATCCGAGACCACGTCACCAATAAAGGTAAGTGTATTCACGCCAAATTCACATTTGTCCTTGTTTAGCTTTAGATTCACTTTCTTGACAAGTTCCATTACTTGTCTCAATCTAGAATTATGTTCTTCCTTTGTAGATCCCCAGACAATATGTCATCCATCATTGTTTCAACACCTGGAATATGTTCAAATATCATGTGTATCTTTTTGTGATATACTTCTGGAGCAGACAATATTCCATATGGTAGTCGAAGAAATCTGTATCAACCTTCTGGTGTATTATATGTACAAAGCTTTGAGCAGGCCTCATCTAGCTTCATTTGCCAGAATCCTGAAGATGCGTCCCATTTACTGAACCATTTTGCTCCCGCAAATTACGACATGATTTCATCTCTGGTTGGTAGTTTGAAATGTTCTTGTTTAATAGCTTTGTTTAAATCTTTGGGGTCTAGACATATTCTGAGTTGTCCATTTTTCTTTTCAACAATTACTAAGGAGCTTACCCATTCAGTAGGCTCATTGTGATAACCCACTAGTATTAGGTATGCAAGATCTGCAGTCACTGTGTATAGTACATCACCCTTACCTTGCCCCGGCTTGTCATGGGTTCAGGCACAGTTACCAGAGGGTCCCCTGAAAAATCAGGTCTTTAACTACAAGTACATTGTGGGTGTGGACTACAGGTGTCGGTGCAGCGCATAAAGAATTGGGCGCCAGGCCATCTCAGATAAACAGCATAAAGTTTATTTAAACATCAAACAGGGAGATTGCAGGGATAACTTGTGAACACTCCTCCAGCACAAAGCATAAGTTACAGTGGATCACACATCAGGGCACCTCCTCCAGCGCATCGCTTAGTCGCAGCGGCATATACATGGCAAACAGCATTACGTACCAGGGCATTCTGTGACCAGTAGTGCTACACATCAGGTGACCGTCTTTCTCTCTCTTACTTAGCGAGGATTCTTTTCCTTGGGGGCGCTTACTCACGCCGCGTGGCTTTCCGACCACTTCACCCAGATACCTCTCGAGATACTTTTCCATGGGGGCGCTTACTCACGCCGCGTGGCTTCCGACCACTTCACCCAGATACCTCTTGAGACTCACACCATTAGCACACTTTTCTCCTGGCATCACCCTTTCACTGGATTCTGCATACTGCTGCTCTTACACTGCGATGTCTCCCTCTGTCATCAAGTGCTTTGCTGTGGCTGGCATCACTCCCCACCTAAACATGTGGGGAGCTCTCACTGGGGCTACATCTTTCTGGCTAAATCCACCTCACTGTCTGCTCACTCTCCTCACTGACTGTCCTCTCCCTAGGCTGCTGCAGGACAACCTTTTTATAACCCTGCATTCCCAGGTACACATTCTATCTGGGATTTCCCGCTCTGTGTTTCCCGCTCTCAGTTTCCCGCTCTGAGTCTGCAAATGAGTGAGTCATGCCCTTTGCATTTTGCAGACTAATCTGTATAGCTATGAGCTGTGCTGTTAACTCCTTCTGTGCTGCAAGCCGTAGGCTGCTGGCACAGTGCTATGCAACTCCAGCAAACATTTTACTTTTATTAAAGTCATGCTGGCACCTGTAGTGCCACAGTTGATTTGGGCTGCAGTTTCCGGGTATCACATCATCAACTTTCTGTATCACACCCAAGGCTTCCATGCGATTTAACTCTTGTTTCAGTTTTTCTCTCAGCGCAAACGTCACTTTTCTACAGGGGTGTATCACTGAAGAAACTTGCGTGTCTATATTTATTTTATGCTCTCCAGGCAAACAACCTAGACCTTCAAACAAGTCTCTGTATTCTGTAAACATCGATTTGCAGTCATCTTCTACTTGTGATGTCACCATAAAAACTTTCTTTAGCAAGCTTAGTTTCTCACAGGAACTAAATCCTAGAATCGGTTGCACATTTTTATCCTCAATCAGTAGAGATGCTTTAAACTGTTGTCCCTTATATCTCAGTGTCACTAAGCATGTACCTTTCACAGGAATTTCCTCCCCAGTGTACCCTGTAACTTTCACTTTGGCTGGATGAATTTTAGTTTTACTCTAAAAGTCTTATAGTCTTGAAACGATATTACATTCACCTGCGCGCCAGTATCAAGCTTAAAGGGAATGACAATCTTGTTCACAGTTAAAGGGACAATCCATTCTTTCTTATCTGCACTGCAAAGTTTAATGCAATCCACAAAGAATTCCTCTGTTTGTTTAACAGCATGCACATTGGTTGTTCCCCTTTTCATTTTACAGCATTTGGCAAAGTGATTAAGTCTACCACATTTCATGCAGGTTTTACCATAATCAGGGCACATTTTAGGATTGTGAGCATTTCCACATCTACTACACATTTCCTTATTAGACTGTGGCTTAGACTGTTTCATTCTTGAGAATGGAGGTTTGCTTGGCCCTGTGTTCTGCACTACATGGACAGCAGCATCAACTTCCTTGTGTAACTTTTTTGCATGAAATCTAGTTATTTCTGCAGATCTGCACATAGTCACTGCCTTTTCTAGTGTTAGGTCTTGCTCTCTCAGCAATCTCTCTCTGAGTCCATTATCAGGTATTCCACAGACAACACGATGTCTAATCAGTGAATCCTTTAAATCACCAAACTCACAGGTTTTACTGAATGATTGCAACTCTGTAACATACTGATCAAATCCATCTGCAGATTTCTGATTACATGTGAAAAACTTATATCTTTCATATGTCACATTTTTCCTTGGCACAAAGTAATCTTCAAACTTTTGCATTATAGAAGATAGCACCATATTCTGCCCTCACCAAACTGAAAACTATTATAAATGTCCAGCACATCCTCTCCTATCACATGGAGGAAAATGGATGCCTTCATTTTGTCAGCCTCTGTATCAGCTCCACATGCAGCAAGATATATATTAAACCTTTGCTTAAATCTTTTCCATTTCTCAGACAAGTTACCAGACATCAACATGCCTGTTGGAGGAGCCAGTTTATCCATGGTTACTCACTGTTTGAAGAGAGGAGCACACGGCAGGTTTTGCAGACACTGAGTATCACAGCCTTACAGACTTCTGCAGGATTCTTTCACACTCTGAGAGCACTAGCAGTCCAAGTTAAACTTCTTCTGACACCATGTTTTGTTCATATGTTTGTAAATCCAGTCATAAGGACACAGAGACATGTGAGTTCACTTGTGTGCTGTTTATTACATCACCAACTCCAGACACACTGCCCACTGGACCACCTACTTCCCAGCATCCCCCTGGTCCTAGGGACCATCACTGAAGATTCAGGCTTACACAGATTAGTAAGGCAGTGTCTACAAATATTAAGCATTCTAATACACTAACATCACACGCATAACACCTTTATATATTTGTAAATATTAATCATATCTCCTCATAGTCGTATAATTTCTAGTATAAACATATCTAATCTAGAAAGCCTCTCCTCATAGTCCAATGTCTCCAACCCCTTAATTAATTTGGTAGCTCGCCTCTGAACCTTTTCAAGTTCTAATATGTCTCTTTTATAGTGTGGTACCCAGAACTGTACACAATACTCAAGATGCAGCCGTACCAATGATTTGTACACTGGCAGGATTACGCTCTCATTCCTTGTCTCAATTCCCCTTTTAACACATACTAACACCTTGGGGTATATTTACTAAGAATCGTATCTGTGGTGATTTGGTGGGAGTTTAATCTCGATTTGTATAAATCGTGGTTTTTTGCAACTTTTTGAATTTAGTTCATGTAATTTACTAAGCTTCCGAGTTGAAATATTTTGTGTTTTCCGATGTCGATGTTATTCATAATTGTGTCCTTTATTTTGCGGCTGAAATGTATGTTTGCGGCCAAAGAGGTGGGTTTTTTTAACGGATTCATATTTTTCTTTCGCGGCAGTGTTTTTTGGCCTGCACGGCCGCATTTCCACCTACTTTCATTTTTGTCACTCGAACGTGATTGGTTGTGTTTCAGATGGAGGAGTGTCTGTGCGGCGTCATATAAATACGCCCCATACCTTCCGAACCTCGTAGGTTTAGCTAGTGGAGAGGTGAGTGTTAGTGGTCTGTGGTGTTGGAGAGTTGTTTAGTTGATTTTGGAGTGGGTAAGTGATTTCTGAGTGCTGTATTGTGTTTGAAAGTAGTCTTGTCATTCTTGTTGTGTAGTTTGTTTTGGAGTTTGTCATCTTCTTTGTGCTTGTCATTTTTGTTTGAAGTCTATTGTCATTGTGTGTGTGTGTGTGTGTGTGTGTGTGTGTGTGTGTGTGTGTGTGTGTGTGTGTGTTTGGTGTGTGGTGTGTAGTGGTAGTGGAGGAGTGTGTGTTTTTTTCTTCTCAGTGTTAATTGTTGTTTGTCTGTACTATGTCCCAGTCAGAGGTGAGTGAGGTGGAGGAGGTGAGTGAGGTTGAGGAGGTGAGTGAGGTGGAGGGGGTGAGTGAGGTGGAGGGGGTGAGTGAGGTGGAGGCGGTGAGTGAGGTGGAGGGGGTGAGTGAGAGGGAGGATGTTAGTGAGGTGGAGGAGGTGGGTGAGGTTGCTGCTGCGGCCTCTAGTGACAGTGACAGTGATGGTGCTGCAGCTCCACAGCCACGCACCACTATTAAGACTAACTACAATGTTAAGTTCAGTCAGTAGCGGATCTTGCCATGGGCAAGCAGGACTTTTGCCTGGGGCGCTGTCTTCCGGAGGGCGCCACACCATGGCAAGATCCGCTACTGCTGTGTCCCCCACTGCCCGCTGTGTCCCCCGCTGGTTCCCCGCTGTGAAGGGAACTAGACGCTACGTGTCTAGTTTCCCTTTGTGGAGATGACCTTTGCTATGTGGTGCGCGATGATGTCATCGCGCACCGCACAGCATTGTGGGACTGACAGATGCTAGGGGTTTATAATTGACCTCTAGTGTCTGTCTATGCCAAATCCGAGGACAGGCGCGGCGCTGGCGGAGGTCTGCAGCGGTCGGGAGCGGGGATAGTAAATATAATTTTTCTCTTTTTTTTTCTTTTTCAGCGGCGCTACTCTACTGTACAGGGGGTGTAATTGACCACTCCCCCTGTATGAAGCCACGCCCCTATTTCCTGCCCGGGGCGCTAAAAGGGCAAGAACCGGCCCTGAGTTCAGTTATGCAGAGAATGTGGCTTTGGTGCGTGAGCTGATGCGACATCATTGGCAGCTGTTTGGACGTGAGTCGGCAAAGGTCACATCTCGCAAGAAGAGTGTGTTGTGGGGAAAAGGGTTGTGGCAGTCAACAGCGAGGGTGTGGTCAAGCGGACCAAAGACACGTGTCGCAAGCGCTTTTATGACATCAAGCGCCGTGTCAAGGCGAAAATGGCCAAGGAGGCAAAGTCTGCTCGTCAAACCGGTGGCGGACATCCCTTTATTGCTACATATCTTGAGTGGGAGGAGCCCGTGAGGAGTCTAATTCCTCCTGAATTGGTCGGTGCCACTTATGTCTGGGATTCAGATCGGCCCAGGCATGATGGTGAGTTTTGGAGGTTATTTGTAGTCTGCGTTTTGAATTGCGTTTTAGCCCCCCCGCCCAAAAATAAATAAATCTTCTATTTACTGTTTTGATGTTGCTTTTTTCGGTTATGGTTTTGTGTTTAGTAGTTGTTATTGTTGTCCCTACACAGATTGGAGTATCAATAGTTCATGTGTGTTTGGAATGTAGAAATAACATTACTGCAGTCGCTTGTTTCTGGTGAATGTCAAAGTATATGTTTTTGGCTATGTTTGGTGTGGCTCATGGGGCACAGGCATGTAATCTTTGCATGTTAAATGTGTTTGCTACTTTGAAATGTATGTGTTGCATGTTAACATTAGAGATGAGCGGGTACGGTTCCTCGGAATCCGAACCCCCCCCGAACTTCACCCATTTTACACGGGTCTGAGGCAGACTCGAATCTTCGCGCCTTGCTCGGTTAACCCGAGTGCGCCCGAACGTCATCATCCTGCTGTCGTATTCTTGCGAGATTCGTATTCTATATAAGGAGCCGCGCGTCGCCGCCATTTTCACTCGTGCATTGGAGATGATAGGGAGAGGACGTGTGCAGCGTTCTCTCACTTGTGTTCAGTGTGCTGCAAATATCTGTGCTCAGTGTGCTGTAAATATCGGTGCTCAGTGTGCTTGCAAATATCTGTGCTCAGTGTGCTGAAAATATCTACATTCTCTGCCTGAAAAACGCTCCATATCTGTGCTGCATTGTACTATATAGTAGGAGGACAGTGCAGAATTTTGTTGACCAGTGACCACCAGTATTATACGTTGCCTGCCTGAAAAACGCTCCATATCTGTGCTCAGTGTGCTGCATATATCTGTGCTCACACTGCTTTATTGTGGGGACGGGGGACCAGCAGTATTATATAGGAGGAGTACAGTGCAGAGTTTTGCTGACCAGTGACCACCAGTATTGTACGTTCTCTGCCTGAAAAACGCTCCATTTCTGTGCTACATTGTAGTATATAGTAGGAGGACAGTGTAGAATTTTGCTGACCAGTGACCACCAGTATTATATCAGTACGGTACAGTAGTCCACTGCTCTACCTACCTCTGTGTCATCAAGTATACTATCAATCCATACCTGTGGTGCATTTTAGTTGGTTGTGCGCAGTAGTAGGAGGACAGTGCATAATTTTGCTGACCACCAGTATATAATATATAGCAGTATGGTACAGTAGTCCACTGCTATACCTACCTCTGTGTCATCAAGTATACTATCCATCCATACCTGTGGTGCATTTTAGTTGTTGTGCACAGTAGTAGGAGGACAGTGCATAATTTTGCTGACCACCAGTATATAATATATAGCAGTATGGTACAGTAGTCCACTGCTCTACCTACCTCTGTGTCGTCAAGTATACTATCCATCCATACCTGAGGTGCATTTTAGTTGTTGTGCGCAGTAGTAGGAGGACAGTGCATAATTTTGCTGACCACTAGTATATAATATATAGCAGTACGGTACAGTAGACCAGTGCTCTACCTACCTCTGTGTCGTCAAGTATACTATCCATCCATACCTGTGGTGCATTTTAGTTGTTGTGCACAGTAGTAGGAGGACAGTGCATAATTTTGTTGACCACCAGTATATAATATATAGCAGTACGGTACAGTAGTCCACTGCTCTACCTACCTCTGTGTCGTCAAGTATACTATCCATCCATACCTGTGGTGCATTTCAGTTTTGCACAGTTTGCTGACCACCAGTATATACTATATAGCAGTACAGTACAGAAGGCCACTGCTCTACCTACCTCTGTGTCGTCAAGTATACTATCCATCCATACCTGAGGTGCATTTTAGTTGTTGTGCGCAGTAGTAGGAGGACAGTGCATAATTTTGCTGACCACCAGTACATAATATATAGCAGTACGGTACAGTAGTCCACTGCTTTACCTACCTCTGTGTCGTCAAGTATACTATCCATCCATACCTGTGGTGCATTTTAGCTGTTGTGCGCAGTAGTAGGAGGACAGTGCATAATTTTGCTGACCACCAGTATATAATATATAGCAGTACGGTACAGTAGTCTACTGCTCTACCTACCTCTGTGTCGTCAAGTATACTATCCATCCATACCTGTGGTGCATTTTAGTTGTTGTGCACAGTAGTAGGAGGACAGTGCATAATTTTGCTGACCACCAGTATATAATATATAGCAGTATGGTACAGTAGTCCACTGCTCTACCTACCTCTGTGTCGTCAAGTATACTATCCATCCATACCTGTGGTGCATTTTAGTTGTTGTGCACAGTAGTAGGAGGACAGTGCATAATTTTGCTGACCACCAGTATATAATATATAGCAGTATGGTACAGTAGTACACTGCTCTACCTACCTCTGTGTCGTCAAGTATACTATCCATCCATACCTGAGGTGCATTTTAGTTGTTGTGCGCAGTAGAAGGAGGACAGTGCATAATTTGCTGACCACCAATATATAATATATAGCAGTACGGTACAGTAGTCCACTGCTCTACCTACCTCTGTGTCGTCAAGTATACTATCCATCCATACCTGTGGTGCATTTCAGTTTTGCACAGTTTGCTGACCACCAGTATATACTATATAGCAGTACAGTACAGAAGGCCACTGCTCTACCTACCTCTGTGTCGTCAAGTATACTATCCATCCATACCTGTGGTGCATTTTAGTTGTTGTGCACAGTAGTAGGAGGACAGTGCATAATTTTGCTGACCACCAGTATATAATATATAGCAGTATGGTACAGTAGTCCACTGCTCTACCTACCTCTGTGTCGTCAAGTATACTATCCATCCATACCTGTGGTGCATTTTAGTTGTTGTGTGCAGTAGTAGGAGGACAGTACATAATTTTGCTGATCACCAGTATATAATATATAGCAGTACGGTACAGTAGTCCACTGTTCTACCTACCTCTGTGTCATCAAGTATACTATCCATCCATACCTGTGGTGCATTTTAGTTGTTGTGCGCAGTAGTAGGAGAACAGTGCATAATTTTGCTGACCACCAGTATATAATATTTAGCAGGACGGTATAGTAGTCCACTGCTCTACCTACCTCTGTGACGTCAAGTATACTATCCATCCATACCTGTGGTGCATTTTAGTTGTTGTGCGCTGTAGTAGGAGGACAGTGCATAATTTTGCTGACCACCAGTATATAAAATATAGCAGTATGGTACAGTAGTCCACTGCTCTACCTACCTCTGTGTCGTCAAGTATACTATCCATCCATACCTGTGGTACATTTTAGTTGTTGTGTGCAGTAGTAGGAGGACAGTGCATAATTTTGCTGACCACCAGTATATAATAAATAGCAGTACGGTACAGTAGGCCATTGCTATTGATATATTACTGGCATATAATTCCACACATTAAAAAATGGAGAACAAAAATGTGTAGGGTAAAATAGGGAAAGATCAAGATCCACTTCCACCTCGTGCTGAAGCTGCTGCCACTAGTCATGGCCGAGACGATGAAATGCCATCAACGTCGTCTGTCAAGGCCGATGCCCAATGTCTTAGTAGAGAGCATGTAAAATCCAAAAAACAAAAGTTCAGTAAAATAACCCAAAAATCAAAATTAAAAGCGTCTGATGAGAAGCGTAAACTTGCCAATATGCCATTTACGACACGGAGTGGCAAGGAACGGCTGAGGCCCTCGCCTATGTTCATGGCTAGTGGTTCAGATTCACATGAGGATTGAAGCACTCATCCTCTTGTTAGAAAACTGCAGTGCCACTCCTAGATGGGCCAGGTGTTTGTGTCGGCCACTTGGGTCGCTTAGCTTAGTCACACAGCTACCTCATTGCACCTCTTTTTTTCTTTGCATCATGTGCTGCTTGGGGACTATTTTTTAAATCTGCCATCCTGTCTGACACTGCAGTGCCACTCCTAGATGGGCCAGTTGTTTGTGTCGGCCACTTGGGTCGCTTAGCTAAACCATCCAGCAACCTTGGTGCACCTCTTTATTTCTTTGCATCATGTGCTGTTTGGGGACTATTTTTTAAATCTGCCATCCTGTCTGACACTGCAGTGCCAATCCTAGATGGGCCAGGTGTTTGTGTCGGCCACTTGGGTCGCTTAGCTTAGCCACACAGCTACCTCATTGCACCTCTTTTTTTCTTTGCATCATGTGCAGTTTGGGGACTATTTTTTAAATCTGCCATCCTGTCTGACACTGCAGTGCCACTCCTAGATGGGCCAGTTGTTTGTGTCGGCCACTTGGGTCGCTTAGCTTAACCATCCAGCGACCTTGGTGCACCTCTTTTTTTCTTTGCATCATGTGCTGTTTGGGGACTATTTTTTAAATCTGCCATCCTGTCTGACACTGCAGTGCCACTCCTAGATGGGCCAGGTGTTTGTGTCGGCCACTTGGGTCGCTTAGCTTAGCCACACAGTTACCTCATTGCACCTCTTTTTTTATTTGCATCATGTGCAGTTTGGGGACTATTTTTTGAAGTGCCATCCTGTCTGACACTGCAGTGCCACTCCTAGATGGGCCAGGTGTTTGTGTCGGCCACTTGGGTCGCTTAGCTTAGTCATTCAGCGACCTCGGTGCAAATTGTAGGACTAAAATTAATATTGTGAGGTGTGAGGTGTTCAGAATAGACTGGAAATTAGTGGAAATTATGGTTATTGAGGTTAATAATACTATGGAATCAAAATTACCCCCAAATTCTATGATTTAAGCTCTTTTTGAGGGTTTTTTGTAAAAAAAACACCCGAATCCAAAACATACCCGAATCCTACAATAAATTTTCAGGGAGGTTTTGCCAAAACGCGTCCGAATCCAAAACACGACCGCGGAACCGAATCCAAAACCAAAGTACAAAACCCGAACAATGTCCGGTGCACATCACTAGTTAACATATATTGCTTTTTTTGTTTTGTTTTTTTTATTTGTTTTTTCCCCTAATGTTTGTGAGAAATCTTTGGTGTTGATGTTAAGTATGTAACACATGGTTTGGTTGGTGTATTTTGTAAGCCTATTCAGAATCATGTGTTTGCCATTTATTGTTACTTTTGTATAATGAAGTTGCTTCAGCAACTGCTTTTGGTTTGGAGTAGAGATGAGCGGGTTCGGTTCTCCGAGATCCGAACCCCCCCGAACTTCACCTATTTTACACGGGTCTGAGGCAGCCTCGGATCTTCCCGCCTTGCTCGGTTAACCCGAACGAGGCCGAACGTCATCATCCCGCTGTCGGATTCTCGCGAGATTCGTATTCTATATAAAGAGCCGCGCGTCGCCACCATTTTCACTCGTGCATTGGAGATTGAACGGAGAGGACGTGGCTGCGTTCTCTCCCTGAAAAGCTACGTAATCTGTGCTCAGTGTGCTGCAAATATCTGTGCTCAGTGTGCTGCAAATATCTGTGCACTGTGTGCTGAAAATATCTACGTTCTCTGCCTGAAACGCTCCATATCTGTGCTCAGTGTGCTGCAAATATCTGTGCTCAGTGTGCTTTATCGTGGGGACTGGGGACCACCAGTATATAATTATAGTAGTACAGTACAGTAGGCAATTGCTGTATCTTGCAGCTCTGTGTCACTTTAAGTATCCATTCCATATCTGTGCTGCATTTTTGTGAGCAGTATATATAGTATTACAGTGCAGCATTTTGGTGACCAACAGTATATAGTTGTACAGTAGGCCATTGCTGTATCTTGCAGCTCTGTGTCACTGCAAGTATCCATTCCATATTTGTGCTGCATTATTGTGAGCAGTATATAGTAGGACAGTGCAGCATTTTGGTGACCAGCAGTATACATATATTGTACAGTACAGTAAGCCATTGCTGTATCTTGCAGCTCTGTGTCACTGCAAGTATCCATTCCCTATCTGTGCTGCATTATTGTGAGCAGTATATAGTAGGACAGTGCAGCATTTTGGTGACCAGCAGTATACATATATAGTACAGTACAGTAGGCCATTGCTGTATCTTGCAGCTCTGTGTCACTTCTAGTATCTTGATCAGTGCTCAATATCTGCTGCATTGTTGTGACCAGTATGAATACTGTACTGATCGACGTGTGTTATACACCTGGTGATTACTGATTATACATCCTGTAATCTGTACTGAGCGATGTGTGAGATACACCAGGGGATTATACACCCTATATACTGTACTATGCGACGTGTGTTATACACCTGGTGATTACTGATTATACATCCTGTAATCTGTACTGAGCGATGTGTGAGATACACCTGGGGATTATACACCCTATATACTGTACTGTGCGACGTGTGTTATACACCTGGTGATTACTGATTATACATCCTGTAATCTGTACTGAGCGATATGTGAGATACACCTGGGGATTATACACCCTATATACTGTACTGTGCGACGTGTGTTATACACCTGGTGATTACTGATTATACATCCTGTAATCTGTACTGAGCGATGTGTGAGATCCACCTGGTGACTATACACCCTATATTATTATTATTATCCTTTATTTATATGGCGCCACAAGGGTTCCGCAGCGCCCAATTACAGAGTACATAAATAATCAAACAGGAAAACAGCAACTTGCAGTTGATGACAGTATAGGACAAGTACAGGGTAAATAAACATAGTTACATCAGCAGATGACACTGAAATAAGTATCAGGTGGCAGAAGATTGCTGGATGTGGTACAGTTGAAGAATATTAAAGTAAGACAAAGGATAAGCACATGAGGCAAGAGGGCGCTGCTCGTGAGAGCTTACAATCTAAAGGGGAGGGGTAGACAGACATGTGTGACACAGATGGGGTACATAGAGAACGTGGAACAGAGGGTTAGGATGAGATTTGGCTGGGTTTGGTGAAGAAGTGGACCCCCAGAAGGCACAAGTCAATACTTAACATTGCAACATTTTGCTGGGCTATGCAGGAGAAAATTAAAAATATGGGGGAAAAAAAAAAAAAAAAGAATCGATAACTTCTACCGCTTTCAAAAAGGTTAATGGAAGCTGAAATAATGGACAACTACCTCATGGAAGCCAGATACAGTATACCAAACAGTACTTAGCAGAGTTAGGAATGAGTGCTTATGAAATACAGTAACATTTTGTCATAATATTTCAGAAACTGCATGGCTGGTCTCTTGCACTCTTTTGCTCTAATACACCACCTGCTTTAGGATTTATATTCAAAAACATTATGTCTCCATAATCCCAAAAACATCAGTCTTCTTGGAAAGTGGCTTGTTCCTTTGTAAGGGAAAGAGAACAAACGTTCTCAAACAACGGTTTCTCAATTTCTTTTTCCTCTGGGAAGGGATTGTGGATTCGCAGGAATATCTGAGCATATCTGTAATCAGAAAGCAGCGACTTTCTACAAATGTTTATGAATAATTCCAGTGATTTTGTCATTTTCTTCCAGTGATTTGGACCAATAATACCATTGATTAGAACAAATAATTCCAGTGATTTTGTCATTTTCTTCCAGTGATTTGGACCAATAATACCAGTGATTAGAACGAATAATTCCAGTGATTTTGTCATTTTTTCCAGTGATTTGGACCAATAATACCATTGATTAGAATGAATAATTCCTGTGATTTTGTCATTTTCTTCCAGTGATTTGGACCAATAATACCATTGATTAGAACGAATAATTCCAGTGATTTTGTCATTTTCTTCCAGTGATTTGGACCAATAATACCATTGATTAGAACAAATAATTCCTGTGATATTGAGGTGTTTGTGTCGCTTAGCTTAGCCATCCAGTGACCACAGTGCTCCTCTTTTTCTCTTTTCTTTGCATCATGTGCTGTTTGGGGACTATTTTTTGAAGTGCCATCCTGTCTGACACTGCAGTGCCACTCCTAGATGGGCCAGGTGTTTGTGTCGGCCACTTGGGTCGCTTAGCTTAGTCATCCAGCGACCTTGTGCACCTCTTTTTTTCTTTGCATCATGTGCTGTTTGGGGACTATTTTTTTAAGTGCCATCCTGTCTGACACTGCAGTGCCACTCCTAGATGGGCCAGGTGTTTGTGCCGCCCACTTGGGTCGCTTAGCTTAGCCATCCAGCGACCTTGGTGCACCTCTTTTTTTATTTGCATCATGTGCTGTTTGGGGACTATTTTTTTAAGTGCCATCCTGTCTGACACTGCAGTGCCACTCCTAGATGGGCCAAGTGTTTGTGCCGCCCACTTGGGTCGCTTAGCTTAGTCATCCGGCGACCTCGGTGCAAATTTTAGGACTAAAAATTATATTGTGAGGTGTGAGGTATTCAGAATAGACTGGAAATGAGTGGAAATTATGGTTATTGAGGTTAATAATACTATGGAATCAAAATTACCCCCAAATTCTATGATTTTAGCTGTTTTTGAAAAAAAAAAACACCCGAGTCCGACAAAACATTTTCAGGGAGGTTTTGCCAAAACGCGTCCGAATACAAAACACGGCCGCGGAACCGAATCCTAAACCAATACACAAAACCCGAAAAATTTCCGGTGCACATCTTTAGTTTGGAGTAATAGTGTTTATGTACTTTTCTAATGTATGTGCCATTTTTAATGTAGTCTTTTAATGTAGATTAATATTATCGGATACTATTCCATGGTACAATATTCTGCTGGTTGGCAGTGTCAACTAAGCATATGGACCCATGTTTCTAGCTTTTGTGTGGTGTTTTATACCTGGACTATCTTCAGACAATATTGACTGCAAGAAAAGTAGCAGAGTTAGCATAATTATGAATTTTTACTTCAGAAGTCAAAAATGGAAAATGTTTTTCACATTTTATTTACACACTATTATGTTACAACCCAAATTCATCATATATTCACAGTGCGGGAAAAAAGCACCACTGGCCGTACTCCCACCACGCAGGTCCAAGATGAGGATGATGGTGAAGCAGGTAAAGTATCATTTAAATTACAAATTCTGAGTGTAAAACTGCAACAAAAAGATTAATGTTTAAAATTTCCCATAGGAACATCCAGACAACGTCAAATTTCCCAAGGTCGCCCCCCACAGGTATCCGCCACTCAGAAACACATGGCCCACAAGAGACACCGTCCTGATGTCCCCACTAGACAAGCCGCATCTCCACCACAACGACGCATATCCAATGTGTCCTCAATGCCCCCAGTCCAACTTTTGGACAGTCCGCCAACATGGGAACCACAATCCCCTCAGCTGCCTGGGGAGTAGAACCAAAAAAAATTACAACACATACTTACACAGGCCACTTTACACATAATTAGCATAGAACAATACCACACACTAATCCTCGTATGGAACAACACCAGCAACCACATGCATAGCAAATGTTAGGGGTTAACATCTCCACACTAAATATATATATACAGGTTGAGTATCCCATATCCAAATATCCGAAATACGGAATATTCCGAAATACGGACTTTTTTGAGCGAGAGTGAGATAGTGAAACTTTTGTTTTTTGATGGCTCAATGTACACAAACTTTGTTTAATACACACAGTTATTAAAAATATTGTATTAAATGACCTTCAGGCTGTGTGTATAAGGTGTATATGAAACATAAATGAATTGTGTGAATGTAGACACACTTTGTTTAATGCACAAAGTAATAAAAAATATTGGCTAAAATTACCTTCAGGCTGTGTGTATAAGGTGTATATGTAACATAAATGCATTCTGTGCTTAGATTTAGGTCCCATCACCATGATATCTCATTATGGTATGCAATTATTCCAAAATACGGAAGAATCCCATATCCAAAATACCTCTGGTCCCAAGCATTTTGGATAAGGGATACTCAACCTGTATATATATCTATATGTGTGTACACTTGAGGCATAGAGTAGCATATTCCCAGAAAAAGTCTGCACCCTAAGCAGAAGTGGAAGCTTACCCAGATTAGCATCCTTTGCGAATGGTGAGTGTTTACATCTTTACATGTACTGTGTAGATCTGGTCTTCCCTTCATATATGTAGACCAACCTAGGCAATTTGTGTGGTGTTTAAAAATTCACAAAAAACGGGTTTGTAGAGTAGGTAGTGTCTTTTTGTTCCTGTTTGTTTTGTTTTTTGCTCCAACCAAAAATTAATCAAAAATGCAGCATATAGGCCTCACCCTAATGTAAATGGAGTATTGTTGGTAAAGTTTAAAACAGCATTTGTAGTCCTAATTATCATGTATGTGCTATTCAAAATATAAAAAAACAACAGCAAATATATGTCTACCGTAACTAAAATGATGTCCCATTAAACCACATACAGATGCTGAAAACATGCCCCCAGACACCCAGCAGGACACAGAAATGGAGGAAACCTTTTTCCTTCAACTCCAGCCAATAGACCCAACAATACCAACAATGCCACTTGTGAGCACGCCACCAACACAAACCACACCTGCACCACAAATGAGCCCTACATCACCACATGCTACAACACAGGATCAGGCCTTTTGGAACAGTTGGACAACCTAACAGGCCAATAATCTTGATTTTCTGCGCAGACAATCGCAATTTGTTGCTAGTCTGCCACATCAGCTTCCCCAAATAAGTAGGAATAGTAGCCGCCTAAATGTGCAAATCACAAGAATTGCCAATGCTATGGAACTAATGCATGCGGACAACACACAGATGATGAACATTTTCCAAAGAGTAATGGATGAACAACACAGATAGCACCAAAAGTACATCAACATTCTTGGAAACAACCAAATGATAACAGAAAGCATAAGCCGAATAATTGAAAATCACACTGCAGCAACCACAGAACTCTACCCTACTCTGAGTAATCTGAGCAACAACATCAGTTTACTCCAACCTAGATAAGCAAGCACCAGCTCAGGAAACACAACTTCGAGCATGACCCCAGTTACCTCCCCAATAAGGAGATCCAGCTGGACACGGACAAACGTGACTGGGAAAGACACTAGAGATGAGCGCCTGAAATTTTTCGGGTTTTGTGTTTTGGTTTTGGGTTCGGTTCCGCGGCCGTGTTTTGGGTTCGAACGCGTTTTGGCAAAACCTCACCGAATTTTTTTTCTCGGATTCGGGTGTGTTTTGGATTCGGGTGTTTTTTTCAAAAAACACTAAAAAACAGCTTAAATCATAGAATTTGGGGGTCATTTTGATCCCAAAGTATTATTAACCTCAAAAACCATAATTTACACTCATTTTCAGTCTATTCTGAATACCTCACACCTCACAATATTATTTTTAGTCCTAAAATTTGCACCGAGGTCGCTGTGTGAGTAAGATAAGCGACCCTAGTGGCCGACACAAACACCGGGCCCATCTAGGAGTGGCACTGCAGTGTCACGCAGGATGTCCCTTCCAAAAAACCCTCCCCAAACAGCACATGACGCAAAGAAAAAAAGAGGCGCAATGAGGTAGCTGTGTGAGTAAGATTAGCGACCCTAGTGGCCGACACAAACACCGGGCCCATCTAGGAGTGGCACTGCAGTGTCACGCAGGATGGCCCTTCCAAAAAACCCTCCCCAAACAGCACATGACGCAAAGAAAAAAAGAGGCGCAATGAGGTAGCTGTGTGAGTAAGATTAGCGACCCTAGTGGCCGACACAAACACCGGGCCCATCTAGGAGTGGCACTGCAGTGTCACGCAGGATGTCCCTTCCAAAAAACCCTCCCCAAACAGCACATGACGCAAAGAAAAAAGAGGCGCAATGAGGTAGCTGTGTGAGTAAGATTAGCGACCCTAGTGGCCGACACAAACACCGGGCCCATCTAGGAGTGGCACTGCAGTGTCACGCAGGATGGCCCTTCCAAAAAACCCTCCCCAAACAGCACATGACGCAAAGAAAAAAAGAGGCGCAATGAGGTAGCTGTGTGAGTAAGATTAGCGACCCTAGTGGCCGACACAAACACCGGGCCCATCTAGGAGTGGCACTGCAGTGTCACGCAGGATGTCCCTTCCAAAAAACCCTCCCCAAACAGCACATGACGCAAAGAAAAAAAGAGGCGCAATGAGGTAGCTGTGTGAGTAAGATTAGCGACCCTAGTTGCCGACACAAACACCGGGCCCATCTAGGAGTGGCACTGCAGTGTCACGCAGGATGTCCCTTCCAAAAAACCCTCCCCAAACAGCACATGACGCAAAGAAAAAAAGAGGCGCAATGAGGTAGCTGACTGTGTGAGTAAGATTAGCGACCCTAGTGGCCGACACAAACACCGGGCCCATCTAGGAGTGGCACTGCAGTGTCACGCAGGATGTCCCTTCCAAAAAACCCTCCCCAATCAGCACATGATGCAAAGAAAAAGAAAAGAAAAAAGAGGTGCAAGATGGAATTGTCCTTGGGCCCTCCCACCCACCCTTATGTTGTATAAACAAAACAGGACATGCACACTTTAACCAACCCATCATTTCAGTGACAGGGTCTGCCACACGACTGTGACTGATATGACGGGTTGGTTTGGACCCCCCCCAAAAAAGAAGCAATTAATCTCTCCTTGCACAAACTGGCTCTACAGAGGCAAGATGTCCACCTCATCTTCACCCTCCGATATATCACCGTGTACATCCCCCTCCTCACAGATTATCAATTCGTCCCCACTGGAATCCACCATCTCAGCTCCCTGTGTACTTTGTGGAGGCAATTGCTGCTGGTCAATGTCTCCGCGGAGGAATTGATTATAATTCATTTTAATGAACATCATCTTCTCCACATTTTCTGGATGTAACCTCGTACGCCGATTGCTGAGAAGGTGAGCGGCGGCACTAAACACTCTTTCGGAGTACACACTTGTGGGAGGGCAACTTAGGTAGAATAAAGCCAGTTTGTGCAAGGGCCTCCAAATTGCCTCTTTTTCCTGCCAGTATAAGTACGGACTGTGTGACGTGCCTACTTGGATGCGGTCACTCATATAATCCTCCACCATTCTATCAATGTTGAGAGAATCATATGCAGTGACAGTAGACGACATGTCCGTAATCGTTGTCAGGTCCTTCAGTCCGGACCAGATGTCAGCATCAGCAGTCGCTCCAGACTGCCCTGCATCACCGCCAGCGGGTGGGCTCGGAATTCTGAGCCTTTTCCTCGCACCCCCAGTTGCGGGAGAATGTGAAGGAGGAGATGTTGACAGGTCGCGTTCCGCTTGACTTGACAATTTTGTCACCAGCAGGTCTTTCAACCCCAGCAGACCTGTGTCTGCCGGAAAGAGAGATCCAAGGTAGGCTTTAAATCTAGGATCGAGCACGGTGGCCAAAATGTAGTGCTCTGATTTCAACAGATTGACCACCCGTGAATCCTTGTTAAGCGAATTAAGGGCTGCATCCACAAGTCCCACATGCCTAGCGGAATCGCTCCCTTTTAGCTCCTTCTTCAATGCCTCCAGCTTCTTCTGCAAAAGCCTGATGAGGGGAATGACCTGACTCAGGCTGGCAGTGTCTGAACTGACTTCACGTGTGGCAAGTTCAAAGGGCATCAGAACCTTGCACAACGTTGAAATCATTCTCCACTGCACTTGAGACAGGTGCATTCCACCTCCTATATCGTGCTCAATTGTATAGGCTTGAATGGCCTTTTGCTGCTCCTCCAACCTCTGAAGCATATAGAGGGTTGAATTCCACCTCGTTACCACTTCTTGCTTCAGATGATGGCAGGGCAGGTTCAGTAGTTTTTGGTGGTGCTCCAGTCTTCTGTACGTGGTGCCTGTACGCCGAAAGTGTCCCGCAATTTTTCTGGCCACCGACAGCATCTCTTGCACGCCCCTGTCGTTTTTTAAAAAATTCTGCACCACCAAATTCAAGGTATGTGCAAAACATGGGACGTGCTGGAATTTGCCCATATTTAATGCACACACAATATTGCTGGCGTTGTCCGATGCCACAAATCCACAGGAGAGTCCAATTGGGGTAAGCCATTCCGCGATGATCTTCCTCAGTTGCCGTAAGAGGTTTTCAGCTGTGTGCGTATTCTGGAAAGCGGTGATACAAAGCGTAGCCTGCCTAGGAAAGAGTTGGCGTTTGCGAGATGCTGCTACTGGTGCCGCCGCTGCTGTTCTTGCGGCGGGAGTCCATACATCTACCCAGTGGGCTGTCACAGTCATATAGTCCTGACCCTGCCCTGCTCCACTTGTCCACATGTCCGTGGTTAAGTGGACATTGGGTACAACTGCATTTTTTAGGACACTGGTGAGTCTTTTTCTGACGTCCGTGTACATTCTCGGTATCGCCTGCCTAGAGAAGTGGAACCTAGATGGTATTTGGTAACGGGGGCACACTGCCTCAATAAATTGTCTAGTTCCCTGTGAACTAACGGCGGATACCGGACGCACGTCTAACACCAACATAGTTGTCAAGGCCTCAGTTATCCGCTTTGCAGTAGGATGACTGCTGTGATATTTCATCTTCCTCGCAAAGGACTGTTGAACAGTCAATTGCTTACTGGAAGTAGTACAAGTGGGCTTACGACTTCCCCTCTGGGATGACCATCGACTCCCAGCGGCAACAACAGCAGCGCCAGCAGCAGTAGGCGTTACACGCAAGGATGCATCGGAGGAATCCCAGGCAGGAGAGGACTCGTCAGAATTGCCAGTGACATGGCCTGCAGGACTATTGGCATTCCTGGGGAAGGAGGAAATTGACACTGAGGGAGTTGGTGGGGTGGTTTGCGTGAGCTTGGTTACAAGAGGAAGGGATTTACTGGTCAGTGGACTGCTTCCGCTGTCACCCAAAGTTTTTGAACTTGTCACTGACTTATTATGAATGCGCTGCAGGTGACGTATAAGGGAGGATGTTCCGAGGTGGTTAACATCCTTACCCCTACTTATTACAGCTTGACAAAGGGAACACACGGCTTGACACCTGTTGTCCGCATTTCTGGTGAAATACCTCCACACCGAAGAGCTGATTTTTTTGGTATTTTCACCTGGCATGTCAACGGCCATATTCCTCCCACGGACAACAGGTGTCTCCCCGGGTGCCTGACTTAAACAAACCACCTCACCATCAGAATCCTCCTGGTCAATTTCCTCCCCAGCGCCAGCAACACCCATATCCTCCTCATCCTGGTGTACTTCAACACTGACATCTTCAATCTGACTATCAGGAACTGGACTGCGGGTGCTCCTTCCAGCACTTGCAGGGGGCGTGCAAATGGTGGAAGGCGCATGCTCTTCACGTCCAGTGTTGGGAAGGTCAGGCATCGCAACCGACACAATTGGACTCTCCTTGTGGATTTGGGATTTCGAAGAATGCACAGTTCTTTGCTGTGCTGCTTTTGCCAGCTTGAGTCTTTTCATTTTTCTAGCGAGAGGCTGAGTGCTTCCATCCTCATGTGAAGCTGAACCACTAGCCATGAACATAGGCCAGGGCCTCAGCCGTTCCTTGCCACTCCGTGTGGTAAATGGCATATTGGCAAGTTTACGCTTCTCCTCCGACAATTTTATTTTAGGTTTTGGAGTCCTTTTTTTTTCTGATATTTGGTGTTTTGGATTTGACATGCTCTGTACTATGACATTGGGCATCGGCCTTGGCAGACGACGTTGCTGGCATTTCATCGTCTCGGCCATGACTAGTGGCAGCAGCTTCAGCACGAGGTGGAAGTGGATCTTGATCTTTCCCTAATTTTGGAACCTCAACATTTTTGTTCTCCATATTTTAATAGGCACAACTAAAAGGCACCTCAGGTAAACAATGGAGATGGATACTAGTATACAATTATGGACTGCCTGCCGACTGCAGACACAGAGGTAGCCACAGCCGTGAACTACCGTACTGTACTGTGTCTGCAGCTAATATAGACTGGTTGATAAAGAGAAGATGTCTATGTAACTATGTATGTATAAAGAAGACTGAAAAAAATCCACGGTTAGGTGGTATACAATTATGGACGGACTGCCTGCCAAGTGCAGACACAGAGGTAGCCACAGCCGTGAACTACCGTACTGTACTGTGTCTGCAGCTAATATAGACTGGTTGATAAAGAGAAGATGTCTATGTAACTATGTATGTATAAAGAAGAATGAAAAAAATCCACGGTTAGGTGGTATTACAATTATGGACGGACTGCCTGCCGAGTGCAGAGACACAGAGGTAGCCACAGCCGTGAACTACCGTACTGTGTCTGCTGCGACTGGATGATAAATGATATAAAAAATATATATATATCACTACTGCAGCCGGACAGGTATATATTATATATTATATAATGACGGACCTGCTGGACACTGTCTGTCAGCAGAATGAGTTTTATTTTTATAGAATAAAAAAAAAACAACACACAAGTGAAGTCACACGACGAGTGTTTAACTTTTTCAGGCAATCACAATATAAGTATACTACTAACTATACTGGTGGTCAGTGTGGTCAGGTCACTGGTCAGTCACACTGGCAGTGGCACTCCTGCAGCAAAAGTGTGCACTGTTTAATTTTAATATAATATGTACTCCTGGCTCCTGCTATAACCTATAACTGGCACTGCAGTAGTGCTCCCCAGTCTCCCCCACAATTATAAGCTGTGTGAGCTGAGCAGTCAGACAGATATATAATATATATAGATGATGCAGCACACTGGCCTGAGCCTGAGCAGTGCACACAGATATGGTATGTGACTGACTGAGTCACTGTGTGTATCGCTTTTTTCAGGCAGAGAACGGATATATTAAATAAACTGCACTGTGTGTCTGGTGGTCACTCACTATATAATATATTATGTACTCCTGGCTCCTGCTATAACCTATAACTGGCACTGCAGTAGTGCTCCCCAGTCTCCCCCACAATTATAAGCTGTGTGAGCTGAGCAGTCAGACAGATATATATAATATTATATATAGATAATAGATGATGCAGCACACTGGCCTGAGCCTGAGAAGTGCACACAGATATGGTATGTGACTGACTGAGTCACTGTGTGTATCGCTTTTTTCAGGCAGAGAACGGATATATTAAATAAACTGCACTGTGTGTCTGGTGGTCACTCACTATATAATATATTATGTACTCCTGGCTCCTGCTATAACCTATAACTGGCACTGCAGTAGTGCTCCCCAGTCTCCCCCACAATTATAAGCTGTGTGAGCTGAGCAGTCAGACAGATATATATAATATTATATATAGATAATAGATGATGCAGCACACTGGCCTGAGCCTGAGCAGTGCACACAGATATGGTATGTGACTGACTGAGTCACTGTGTGTATCGCTTTTTTCAGGCAGAGAACGGATATATTAAATAAACTGCACTGTGTGTCTGGTGGTCACTCACTATATAATATATTATGTACTCCTGGCTCCTGCTATAACCTATAACTGGCACTGCAGTAGTGCTCCCCAGTCTCCCCCACAATTATAAGCTGTGTGAGCTGAGCAGTCAGACAGATATATATAATATTATATATAGATAATAGATGATGCAGCACACTGGCCTGAGCCTGAGCAGTGCACACAGATATGGTATGTGACTGAGTCACTGTGTGCTGTGTATCGCTTTTTTCAGGCAGAGAACGGATTATAAAGTAAACTGCACTGTCCTCACTAGTAAACTCTCTCCACTCAGTCTCTACACTTCTACAGTAACAGTACTCCTCCTAGTCAGCTCCAGTAAATCTCTCTCAGTCTCTTATAATCTAAATGGAGAGGACGCCAGCCACGTCCTCTCCCTATCAATCTCAATGCACGTGTGAAAATGGCGGCGACGCGCGGCTCCTTATATAGAATCCGAGTCTCGCGATAGAATCCGAGCCTCGCGAGAATCCGACAGCGTCATGATGACGTTCGGGCGCGCTCGGGTTAACCGAGCAAGGCGGGAAGATCCGAGTCGCTCGGACCCGTGAAAAAAAACATGAAGTTCTGGCGGGTTCGGATTCAGAGAAACCGAACCCGCTCATCTCTAAAAGACACTGCAGCCTCCAAATTGCCACCCAAAAAATAGACTTCCCCAATGCAGGTTCAATCTGTTTAGGAGGAGAAAACAGTGTCAGTTGCAGTGTATGAACAACACTGAAATCAAGCTTGGTCCATAATTTAAATCACGCTTTCTGTTTTATGTTGGAAGTCTGATTCACTGTCAGCCTAACAGGACCATTCAGACACTTATTTTTAAAAATGTAAATCATATTATTACCCTGATGAATAACCAAATAGTTAACAGCCTCAATTATACATATCATTATTTATTTTTTTATTGAATGTATATTTTGACAATGTTGGCCATAGAGATTTTTGACCTTAGTCTATTGCCATTATGGCTTGGTTAGTAACAATAAAATCTGCAGGCCTAATTTAACTCAATAAAACATTAATTATTTAATGGTGAGCATCCTACTTCTTTGCAGGCCTAATTACAATCTATAATCATTAATTAGTTACTGGTCAGCATCCTACTTCTTTGCAGGCCTAATTACAATCTATAATCATTAATTAGTTACTGGTCAGCATCCTACTTCTTTGCAGGCCTAATTACAATCTATAATCATTAATTAGTTACTGGTCAGCGTCCTACTTCTTTGCAGGCCTAATTACAATCTCTAATCATTAATTAGTTACTGGGCAGCATCCTACTTCTTTGCAGGTCTAATTACAATCTATAATCATTAATTATTGGTCTGTAACCAGAAAATTCAGCGGTCATTACCCACATTGTTTGCATCTACAAAACAATTTCATCATACTTGAGTATGATGTGTGTGGTTTGTGCCAAAAGACAAAGTCCTTGTTAGGTTGTAATGTTTGTTCATTATAACAATTCATACATCACATTGAGTCATTTCACCTATATTTAAATTTGCCCTTTGTTTGCCACCTCAGTAAGCCATGTTTGGTCAAAATGACAATGCTCATGTATCCACATTATGAATATGTTAATTGTAAACATTTATGTTTTTTGCAACACCCATTATGCTGTTTCATTGTAACACCAAAAAGGCATGTGTGAGTTAATGACTTGTATTGGTACAGTGTGGTTTGGCCACACAATCATGTGGCCTTAAACAAGGCAAAATGGACAATAAATGTGGGCTACAATCTAAAACATGCTTGGCTTACTGAACAACACATGAGCAGCACACATAATCTTTACAAAACACCAAGGGCAAAAAAAAAAAAAAACACGCATACATCTTTGCTATGTGTGTGAGGAAGGCTTAGTTTGTGTGTGTATATATATATATATATATGTAGATAAATATATAAATGTATATATATTATATATATATATATATATATATATATATAACTGTGACACAATAGATATAGAGATACACATATATAGGTCAAGAACGCTAAATATATATATATATAGAGAGAGAGAGAGAGAGAGAGACATATATATAGAAAACTAATTTGGAACGTGGAAATAACAAACTACAACAATAACACCACAAGCACATATACAGTACTTACCGCTAAAATGGTGCTGGATCAGTTCTTGCCTTACCTGCCTCCCTACATCTGTACTCAAAGTGTCACCAGATGTTTCTAACTCCCCTACTTGTGACTGTTTTTTTCATCATCATCCTCTTCCTCAAAATGTTGCAGATGTTGTTGCAAACACATGTTGTGAAGAAAACAGCAGCAGAACACAATCCTAGTCACCTTTAAGGGACTATACAACAAAAGGCCAGCAGACTTATCAAGACACTGAAACCTAGATTTCAGTACCCCAAAACATCTTTCTATCACATTCCGCGTGGACTTATGTGCATGATTGTAATTGTGTTCAGCAGGGGAATCAGGACGGGACAATGGAGTCAGGAGCCAAGAGAAACAGCCATATCCTCCATCACCTGAAATACATATATAGGCTAGATTGTAAAGTAGGTATTCAGTCACACATTGCTGGTAAAATGTACAGTTTTTATAAAAAAAGGTTTACACACATATCTAGTTACATACCCAGCAGCCATCCATCGGGCATTTGTCCGGCCTTAAATTTATCAAAGAGGGATGACTGACTGAGGATGAAGGAGTCATGGCAGCTGCCAGGGTAACCCGCAACAACACTGATTATTTTAAGGCTTGCATCACTAACCACCTGGACATTAGTGGAGTGGTCAAGATGTCTATTAGTATAAATATACTGCCTGCCCCGAGGTGGTCTCAGCTCAACGTGTGTGCAATCTATGGCACCGAGCACATTGGGCATGCCAGCAAGCCCATAGAAAGCTACCCTGACTGCATGCCACTGAGACTCCTGGGTAGGGAAGTAGATAGAGGATTCTATGTGGGGTTGCAATGCATCCAACACCTGTGTGTACATTTGAACAAATAAGGTGAGTGACATGAGTACTAATAACAACACTGTATAATGTAACATTACACATAAAATACTTTGCCATGGAGGAGTGTGTATGGTATACTTCACCTGATTTAAGTATTTTGAAAAGGTGGGCTGTGAGATTCCAATGACATCGCCACACACAGCCTGAAAGCTGCCAGTAGCTAGAAAGTGCAACACAGCCAGGAGTTTGTGCAGGCCTGAGACAGTGAGAGCATGCTGTCTCAGGGTCTAGGTCCGGTTTGACAAGGTCATACAGACGGAAAATGTTGTTTCTATGGAGCCGGAACATCTGCATGACCTGGTCATCAGCCAATGCATTTAAGTTTAAACACCCCCTAAAAAAACGAGGCCTGCGCAGCCTCCACCGAACCTGTTCAACCTGCTGACCATGTTTAGTTTCATGGCCCTGGTTTCTTCCAGACTGATGGAGCAGTCTCAGGAATCCCACAGACACAATACTTCACTGCAACACAGCCCAGCAGCCATTTCAGAGTGAGGGATTTGAATAATATGCTTAGGCCCCTTTTAAAGGCTCAAAAATGCAGGTGTGATTAATGGTAAAGTTGACACACATGTAAACACACTGGCCCTCATTCCGAGTTGATCGGTCGCAAAGCGAATTTAGCAGAGTTACACACGCTAAGCCGCCGCCTACTGGGAGTGTATCTTAGCATCTTAAAATTGCGACCGATGTATTCGCAATATTGCGATCACAAACTACTTAGCAGTTTTAGAGTAGCTCCACACTTACTCTGCCTGTGCGATCAGTTCAGTGCTTGTCGTTCCTGGTTTGACGTCACAAACACACCCAGCGTTCGCCCAACCACTCCCCCGTTTCTCCGGCCACTCCTGCGTTTTTTCCGGAAACGGTAGCATTTTCAGCCACACGCCCATAAAACGCCGTGTTTCCGCCCAGTAACACCCATTTCCTGTCAATCACATTACGATCGCCGGAGCGATGAAAAAGCCGTGAGTAAAAATACTTTCTTCATAGCAAAGATACTTGGCGCAGTCGCAGTGCGAATATTGCGCATGCGCACTAAGCGGAATTTCACTGCGATGCGATGAAAAATACCGAGCGAACGACTCGGAATGAGGGCCACTATACACAAGCAGGTCTATTTTTTTGCCGCATTTTTTAACGATTCACATTTTTTCATGGTCGCAATTGCCCTTTCATGGTGGAGATTACAAATATGAAGGCTTGGTAAATTACCGTGTTGTATACCTAAACAGCTGTGTTTGGCCGATGGTGTATTCATTCATATTTGTGAACTCTGCCGTCAAAAAAAATATGAATGCCATCATCTCTGCCGAGATTTGTGTTTTGTAAATTCCCGAGACGACACTTTGGAAAAAAAAAAAACTCTACCAAAATCGGAACCTTAGTAAATATGCCCCCTTATTTGCCTTTATTGCTGCACTTTGACATTGTATCCACTAAATCTACTATCAATGAACACCCCCAAATCCTTTTCAAATACAGTTTCCCCCCATTTTCCCCCCATTTAATTGGTAGGTTGCATATTTATTCTTAGTCCCAAAGTGCATAACTTTTACATTTTTCCACATTAAACCTCATACACCATTTCATTGCCCAAACTTACATTTTAAATAAATCACTCTGAAGAGCCTCCACATCCATATCTGACTTGATTACCCTACATATTTTTGTATCGTCTGCAAAAATTTACACTGTGCTTTCTAGTCCTTCTCCTAAATCATTAATACATATATTAAATAATAGTGGCCCCAGGACAGAACCCTGCGGTATTCCACTTATTACTAGAGATGTGCGGCGGACACTTTTCATGTTTTGTGTTTTGCTTTTGGTTCTGGGTTCCATGCTTGTGTTTTGGATCTAGATTGGTTTTGCCAAAACCATCCTTTCGTGTTTTGGTTTTGGTTTTGGATTGGGATGATTTTTGAAAAAAACATAAAAACAGCTAAAATCACAGAATTTGGGGTAATTTTGATCCTATGGTATTTATTAACCTCATTAACATTCATTTCCAGTCTATTCTGAACACCTCACACCTCACAATATTGTTTTTAGGCCAAAAGGTTGCACCAAGGTGGCTGGATGACTAAGCTAAGCGACACAAGTGTGCCGCACAAACACCTGGCCCATCTAGGAGTGGCACTGCAATGGCAGAGAGGATGGCACTTAAAAAAACTAGGCCCCAAACAGCACATCATGCAAAGAAGAAAAAGAGGTACAATGAGGTAGCTGTATGACTAAGCTAAGCGAAACAAGTGTGCGGCACAAACAACATGGGACGTGCTGGAATATGCCCAGATGTAATACACGCATAATATTGGTGGCACAGGAGAGCATACCCCTACACCACACACACACACACACACACACACACGGCAAAGCCTGTAAAATTAATTAATTTGGATTTTATTTGGAGCTATAATAATAATATGCAGCACAGGCGATCGTACCCCTACACCACACAGGGCAAACCATGTAAAAATTATTTGGATTAAATATTAATAACCCCTTTAAATGAAGTAAATAATATACAGCACAGGTCAGTACCACTGTACTTATATGGCAGCACCACTGGAATTATACGGTAGTACCACTGGACTTATACGGCAGTACCACTGGACTGGATTTATACGGTAGTATCACTGGATTTATACGCCAGTACCACTGGAATTATATGGCGTACAGATGCAGCCTCTGTTGTCTTGGCTGGCTGAGGCATTAGTTGCGATCGGGCATATGCAGCGTGCCTTGGCGCAAGGAGGCACGCCTAGTCATAGGGAGGCGCACAGAGTATTTGGCGTTACCTTTAAATGTAATACCTGTGATCATCCACCAGATGTCACTTTTTTAAATCACCATTGCGCATGGTGTGGTTTCCATTAAAATACAATACTGAAATACATAGTAAGAACTACTTTACTGGTGCGTCTCATTATGCTACATTATGCTACAATGTGCTATAGTATGTCATACAGTATATTACAGTGTACAGATGTAAATACAGTAGTACAGTATATACAGATGCAAACGAACATGATAAAGCCCAGTATAGTCTATTGATGTTAGGAATATGTGAGCGTCCAAGTCCCACAAACATATCAACAAATAAAACCAGTAGTGTACACAGACGCAAACGAACGTGTTACAGGTACATTATGGTCTATTGGTGTTAGGGATATTGTATGTTAGTGTCCTAATCCCGTAGCCATTACAGCATAATCAAAACCAATGGGCTTAATCATCTGTTGGCAGCAACGTGTCCGAGTGGTGAAGTGTTCCGCTTCCCATGCTTAGAGTCCCAGGTTTGATTCCCAAAGTACGAATGTATGTTAGTTTTTTATAGACACTTTATTATTATTTTTATTTTTGTAGCTATTGAACTGTACTATACTTTCACATTCTACAGAAGTGTGCACACAAGTTTTACATAAAGCAGGGCAAAGCTGCAGAAGCATGTATACTGTAAAATACACAGCGGCTACGAGGATAAGGTTTTATGCACTGTATGGTACACATACAATTCTGTAGCAGGGCAGACTCAATTGAAATGGCTACCACCTGTGACTCCTTGCCTCATGGAAGCCCTCAGCTACCGAGCCAACAACTGCATAGGTTTTGCAAGTTACAGGGCAATGCTGAAGGAGCGTCACAATACCCTAGCTAAAATACACAGGGGCGATAGGGATAAGCGAGCTCTACTGTATGCACATTACGATACACCAGACTCGATCGCATAGAAAGTTGACAAAATGGTCGCCGCTCGACTCTAGATGCCTCGTGGCAGCCCTCACCTATGGAGCAAGTGACAGCATAGGTTTTGGAGGCTACAGGGCAATGCTGAAAGAGTGTTACAATCCCCTAGCTAAAATAAGCAGGGGCGATAGGGATAAATGAGCTCTATGCACATTACGGTACACTGGACTCGATCGCATAGCAAACTGACAAAATGGTCGCCGCCCTACTCCCCCCGCCTCATGGCAGCCCTCAGCTATGAAGCGAGTTACGGCATAGGTTTTGTAGGCTACGGGGCAATGCTGAAGTTGTGTCACAATCCCCTAGCTAAAATACACAGGGGCGATAGGGCTAGGCAAGCTCTATGCACATTATGATGCACCCGACTCGAACACATAGCAAGTTGACAAAATGGCCACCACCCATTATCCCTTGCCTCGTGGAAGCCCTCAGCTACGGAGCAAGTGACGGCACAGGTTTTGCAGGATACATGGCAATGCTGAATGAGCATCTGAATACCCTAGCTAAAATACACAGGGTCGATAGGGATAGGCAAGCTCTATGCACATTATGATAATGTACCATACCCTGCAACATTTTACACATGAAAACCGGTGCAAATTAGGAAAGGTGGCGTGGCCACTGGTAAAAGGGTGTGTGGCCACGGCCCCTTTCCTATACTTTCAGTGTTAACTTGGAGAGTCAAAAACCGGTACAAAGACCTTTTTGGCAGGTACAGACCCTTAAAAAAAGGTATTGTACCTGCCAAAAAGGTACAGTTGGAGGGTACCGTATGCGATACACCAGACTCGATAACATAGCAAGTTGACAAACTACAGAGCAATGCTGAAGGAGCGTCTCAATACCCTAGCTAAAATACACTGAGGTAATGAGGTCCCGTAGAGTGGTCAATTAATAAATAAATAGTGTATACATATGCAAAACAAGGAGTTTAAGCAACAGTACAGTATGGTCCATTGAAGTCAGGGATACAGTACAGTACAGTGCATGAGCATCCAAGTCCCCTAGCCATTAGGGCATAATCTAAAACCAATGGCAAGGGATCACTGCTTACTGTACATTTAGACATGAGCTTGTGTATCTGTTATTAGGCATTTTTTCCCTGGCTCTATTTCTTTTTTCTATTGTAATATACTGTACTGTACTGTTACTGTACTTTACATTCAATAGAGATACTGTTTGCATACCCTCCAACATTTTACACTGAAAAATCGGTACAAATAAAAAGGGGGCGTGGCTGCGGGTAAAGGGGGCGTGGCCACGCCCCTTTTCCTATACTTTCAATGGAAGTTTGGAGAGCCAAAAATCGGTACAGACCATGAAAAAAAGGTACTGTACCTATTAAAAAGGTACAGTTGGAGGGTATGTGTTTGCACACAGGTTTTACATGAATCAGGGCAATGCTGCAGAAGTGTCTCATTACGCTATCTAAAATACACCACGACTATGGGTGAGGATACAGTAAGTGAGTCCTGTCACCATAAGCTGTCTGCTGTGTACAGCAGATTTCCATCTGGGATGCATTTGTGTGTTTGTAATAAAAAAAATAATTTACTGTACATTTAGTGTACACAGTATACAGTGCCTCTAATACACATTTCCTGTGGAAAAGACTGTACAGTCCTGTACATGAAGCATTTTCTTTACTGATCCATTTTTTTTTTTTTTTAAATCACTCTGTACACTGACCCTTTGGTCCTTCAGCTGTTGTTGTACGAACAACACATACAGTGCCAGCATGCCTTGCTAGTTTTGCTATTTTGCCACCCTAAAACTGTTGCAGGGCATGCTGGGATGTTTAGTTCAACAACAGCTGGAGGACTGAGGGTTTCCCATCCATGATGTACAGTATTGAACAGTGTTTCTGTGGAAACTGACTTACTGTATATTTATAGAACAACCTACTGTACACCCAACAATTTTGTTTGCCATAATACAGTAGAGTACTGTATGTATAAAGTACCATATTAAAAAAGCAGCTTAAGAAAAATCACAAAGCATGGCTACTGCACTTTAAGTCCTCTTATTTATAGTCTGAGATTTCAAGCCGTGCCATACTGTACATGGCAGGATAAAGAAGATACTATACAGTACTTTATGCATTAAATTCCAAATGCAATTTAGAGTAACCTTGTCAAAAGTCTTTTGTCTGTTTAACTAAAGACTACATTGTCCAAGTTGTTCTTACAGTATCTTCCATCAAAATCTATGTTTCTTTGTACAGTACCTACTGTATTACTAATAAAACATTTGCACCTCACACTTCAGAGTATTAGCAGACATTGAGATACTGTACAGTACAGTAAGAAGCTTGCTGGTACACAGGATGTGTTCTCTGCCGCAGGGGGGGCTAGGAGTCAGGACTGCTTTGCACAAATACTGTACAGTAGCAGTCATACTGTACCTGTACTGACTGCAGCAAATCACTGTCCTTACAAATTCCTTGTTGTAACCCAGGCTAAACATTCTGGGAGATTTGATTTTATGTACTGTACTGTACTGTATGATGCAGATGATTAGGAGATAAGAATTGCAATTTGGAGACTCCTGCAATATCCGTGAGGCAACTACTGTACTGTATGAACCATCAGAATATGTGTGGAGAGGAATTACCTTCCACTGCATAAAGGAAACACTAAGTACAATTGAGCAAAGTTCTCAAATGCTTTTTTATTGCATAAAATAATTGAAAACAAATACACACATCATTTATAACTGTAACATACAATGTTATACTGAAAAATGTAAGCACAATTGTGACTTGATTAATACAGTAATGTACAGTACCTAAAAAAATACTGTACAGTACATTATGCAGCTTAGACAAATCACATTTCTTTATATTGGTGCTTATTAGAATTCATGTTACTCTAAAAACTGTATACAGTACCAGTGCTGTATGCAGACACAAAGCCACCCCTCAAGTCTCTAGTCTGCGTATTTAAGGTAGGAATATTTATTTCTTTATTTAGTTGAAATTTTTAAATTCGCCATCAGACACCTTAAGATCTCACCTAATTTTTCTTCTTTATATGTATATATATATATATATATACTGCAAAGTCGGTGCGGCACTCCAACGATTTTCACACAGGATATGGAGGAGAATATTCTCCTCTGTATCCTCCGGCGGTGGGCGGGCAAATGGCTGCATGAGCATGCCGGGCCCTCCTTTCTCTTCAGAAAGTCTTGGCCCCGGACCTCTGATGGTGGGCCTGCTTCTAGACAATAGTACAGGACCACTTTTATTTCCCAATCTGCCCCTCAGACACACCCGGAGCAAAGACGCAAGGAAAGCTGCATTTGCGTACAATCAGGCCCTGTAAGGCAAATACCCATTGTCAGGATGGCCGAATTATTGTTGTTAGTGTTTTTCCCCAAAATAAAGTATACTGTACAGCTCAGTAAATACAGTAATGTACAGTAAAGCTACTGTATATAAGTAATTATCAAGATACTGTACAGTCTTACTGTAAAGGTGTGATACAGTACTTTTCTATACACAGCAACCTCAGGAGTTAATGGTGGTCATTCTGAGTTGATCGCTCGCTAGTTGTTTTAGTAGCCATGCAAATGCTATGCCGCCTCCCACTGGGAGTGTATTTTAGCTTAGCAGAAGTGCGAATAAAAGGGTCGCAGAGCAGCTACAAAGTTTTTTTGTGCAGTTTCTGAGTAGCTCAAAACCTACTCAGCGCTTGCAATCACTCAGACTGTTCAGTTCCTGTTTTGACGTCACAAACACGCTCTGCATTCGCCCAGCCACGCCTGCATTTTTCCTGGCACGCCTGCATTTTTTCAAACACTCCCTGAAAATGGTCAGTTGACACCCAGAAATGCCCACTTCATGTCAATCACTCTGCGGCCTGCAGTGCGACTGAAAAGCTTCGCTAGACCCTATTTGAAACTACATCATTCGTTGTAATAGTACGTGGCACGTGCGGTTTGCGCCGCATACGCATGTGCAGAAGTGCCAATTTTTTGCCTCTTCGCTGCACAGCGAATTAATGCAGCTAGCGATCAACTCGGAATGACCATCAATGTACTGTACTTTACAAATACTGTACTACTGTCTCACTGAGCTTGCAGTACAGTACTGTACCCGGAAAGACTAAAAATCTGAATACAGCACTGTAAGTACTGTTCTTTAGTTTGGAGCAGAGAATGGAAAGGGGGGGGGGCTAGGATCAAATAAGGGGGCAGATGTATTAACCTGGATAAGGCATAAGGAAGTGATAAACCAGTGATAAACGCAAGGTGATAAACATACCAGCCAATCAGCTCCCATATGTAAATTAACAGTTAGGAGCTGATTGGCTGGTGCATTCTCACCTTGCACTTAACACTGCTTTATCACTGGTTTATCACTTCCTTATGACTTCTACAGGTTAATACATCTATCCCAAGGTTTGAGCTAAAAATATTGTTAAAAAAAAGGGTCATTCTAGATGGACAAAGTGATTCTTATCTGCCGTCAAATTCTAGTGTATGTTTCTACAGTACTGTACAGAAGGTTTCTATGTTTAATAACACTTCTCCCCCATAACGACACATCATACTGTATATTTGCCCCCATGTACCATACCGTACTGTATAATGTAATATTTATTGGAAAAGCATCCATATAAATGTAAAAAAAAGTCTTTATTACAAAATCAGATTTCATGTACTGTAATGATCAAAAATGTACAGTACTCTATTATTCAGGACTTGTAAAACTGTAAAGAACTTTCATACACATCAATAACAGTACTACTGTATAGTATGTTGTATAATATTGTACATTAGCTTACGCAGACAAAGGCAATTTTATAAACAGTTTTAATAATGCATCAATTAAAATTTTATACAGAAAATACAGTACCGAACTACATATTTGTGGCTTGACCATTTCTTTCAACTATAACAGGTAATACTTTATACAGGTGATTTATATAATTATTACAATGTTCAGGTGTGAGTACTTCTAGACAAAATTTTTGGGTCCCATCCAACAGCTGCTTATTTGTTGTTGGCTTCACAACACTCCTAATGTATCTCTTCAATTGAGCCCACACTAATTCAATTGGATTCATGTCCGGTGATCTAAAAAAAAACAGTACAGAGAAAATGTTTGTTAAATAATGAAGTTAAAAAGAGAAAATAAAACATACAGTATTGTACTGTTCATTAAACCAAAAAATACATTTACAGTGCTAAAGCGCTATCCAAAATTTTACTTGTACAATATTAAAACAATACTCACTCTGGTGGTGTGCGTTCCCAATTGATACCTTTCTCTTCCATAAACTTGGTTGAGGCAGAGTGTTTGGGATCATTATCTTGGAATATCCTGTTATGAGATGGGTAATATTTACTCACAAATGGCACCATACATCCCTCTACTATTTTTTCTTGGAAGAATTGCTTATCCATGATCTCTACAGAAATAAGAAAATGTTGTTCATTAATAAGCAACTAATTTTATTGTGCATTTACATGTATTGTACAGTACAGCATGTATTTTTACAGAACACAGGCACAGAATAAAGTACAGTACAAAAAATAACAGTGGCCAGCTCCTAATCGTGATATGCCTCCCCATACATGGAGCATCGAAGGATGCTTTGGGCGTGGCATTAATGAGATATGGTGACGTTTCTGGAATGACATTCTGGAGAACCTCTCAAGAGCAACAGATGATTCATCTGTGAAAATGATATCTTGAAATGTTTCACCACTCTCAATCAATCGCTGTGCCTGTTCAACTCTCTTTTCTTTATTCACATCTCTTATCATGAGAGAAATCCTGTGAAGAGCCAAAAATAATTATTCAGATACAGTAATGAAATAGATCACTGTACATACAGTAGACAGTATGTACAGTATACATTATACGGTATAAAAATTACAATATATACAAGAGATGTGCACCGGAAATTTTTCGGGTTTTGTGTTTTGGATTTGGATTCGGTTCCGCGGCCGTGTTTTGTATTCGGACGCGTTTTGGGAAAACCTCAAAAAACCCTCAAAAACAGCTTAAATCATAGAATTTTGGGGTAATTTTGATCCTATAGTATTATTAACCTCAATAACCACAATTTCCACTCATTTCCAGTCTATTCTGAACACCTCACACCTCACAATATTATTTTTAGTCCTAAAATTTGCACCGAGGTCGCTGGATGACTAAGCTAAGCGAACCAAGTGGCCGGCACAAACACCTGGCCCATCTAGGAGTGGCACTGCAGTGTCAGACAGGATGATACTTAAATAAATAGTCCCCAAATGGCACATGATGCAAAGAAAAGAGAAAAAGAGGTGCACTGTGGTCACTGGATGGCTGAGCTAAGCGACACAAACACCTCAATATCACAGCAATTATTTGTTCTAATCAATGGTATTATTGGTCCAAATCACTGGAAGAAAATGACAAAATCACTGGAATTATTCGTTCTAATCAACGGTATTATTGGTCCAAATCACTGAAAGAAAAAGACAAAATCACTGGAATTATTTGTTCTAATCAATGGTATTATTGGTCCAAATCACTGGAAGAAAATGACAAAATCACTGGAATTATTCGTTCTAACCAATGGTATTATTGGACCAAATCACTGGAAGAAAATGTCAAAATCACTGGAATTATTTGGCAAGATCACTGTCATTAATAATTATAAATCACTGATATTAATTGGTAAAATCTCGCAATCGCCTGCCTAGTGAAGTGGAATCTAGATGGGATTTTGTACTGGGGACACAATAACTTCATCAATTGTCTAAATCCCACTGCACTAATGGCGGAAAACGGGCACATGTCTAACAGCGCACTGATTATACTGAGAACTGATTATACTGATCACAGATGATACTACGGAGAACTGACATGGAGCAGCGAGAACAGCACTGGACTATTGTACTGTAGTATACTGGTCACCACGATGCAGCACCGACACTGAGCACAGATATTAAGCACTGATCAGGATACTAGAAGTGACACAGAGCTGCAAGATACAGCAATGGCCTACTGTACTGTACTACTATATACTGGTGGTCACCACAATGCTGCACTGTACTACTATATACTGGTCACAACAATGCAGCAGATATTGAGCACTGATCAGGATACTAGAACTGAGTCTGACACGGAGCTGCAAGATACAGCAATGGCCTACTGTACTGTACTACTATAATATACTGGTGGTCACCACAATGCAGCACACTGAGCACAGATATTACCAGTTGTATCTCACACATCGCTCAGTACAGATTACAGGATGTATAATCACCAGGAGTATAACACATGTCGCACAGTACAGTATACACTTACAGGGTGTATAATTAATAACCAGGTGTATCACACACATCGCACAGTACAGTATATAGGGTGTATAATCCCCAGGTGTATCTCACACATCATTCAGTACAGTATATAGGGTGTATAATCCCCAGGTGTATCTCACACAGTGCACAGTACAGTATATAGGGTGTATAATCCCCAGGTGTATCTCACACATTGCACAGTACAGTATATAGGGTGTATAATCCCCAGGTGTATCTCACACACCGCTCAGTACAGTATATAGGTTATATAATCCCCAGGTGTATCTCACACATTGCTCAGTACAGTATATAGGGTGTATAATCCCCAGGTGTATTTCACACATCACACAGTACAGTATATAGGGTGTATAATACCCAGGTGTATCTCACACATCGCTCAGTACAGTATGTAGGGTGTATAATCATCACCAGGTGTATCACACACCGCACAGTACAGTATACAGGGTGTATAATCCCCAGGTGTATCTCATACACCACACAGTACATTATATAGGGTGTATAATACCCAGGTGTATCTCACATATCGCTCAGCAGAGTATATAGGGTGTATAATAATCACCAGGTGTATCACACGCCGCACAGTACAGTATACAGGGTGTATAATCCCCAGGTGTATCTCACACATCACACAGTAGAGTATATAGGGTGTATAATCCCCAGGTGTATCTCACACATCGCTCAGTACAGTATATAGGGTGTATAATCCCCAGGTGTATATCACACATCGCTCAGTACAGTATATAGGGTGTATAATCCTCAAGTGTATCTCACACATCGCTCAGTACTGTATATAGGGTGTATAATCATCACCATGTGTATCACACGCCGCACAGTACAGTATACATGGTGTATAATCCCCAGGTGTATCTCACACATCGCTCAGTACAGTATATAGGGTGTATAATCCCCAGGTGTATCTCACACATCGCTCAGTACAGTATATAGGGTGTATAATCATCACCAGGTGTATCACATGCTGCACAGTACAGTATACAGGGTGTATAATCCCCAGGTGTATCTCACACATCGCACAGTACAGTTTATATGGTGTTTAATCCCCAGGTGTATCTCACACATCGCTCAGTACAGTATATAGGGTATATAATCATCACCAGGTGTATCACACGCCGCACAGTACAGTATACAGGGTGTATAATCCCCAGGTGTATCTCACACATCGCACAGTACAGTATATAGGGTGTATAATCCCCAGGTGTATCTCACACATCGCTCAGTACAGTATATAGGGTATATAATCCCCCGGTGTATCTCACACATCGCTCAGTACAGTATATAGGGTGTATAATCATCACCAGGTGTATAACACATGTCGCACAGTACAGTATACAGGGTTTATAATCCCAAAGTGTATCTCACACATCGCACAGTACAGTATATAGGGTGTATAATCCCCAGGTGTATCTCACACATCGCTCAGTACAGTATATAGGGTATATAATCATCACCAGGTGTATCACACGCCGCACAGTACAGTATACAGGGTGTATAATTCCCAGGTGTATCTCACACATCGCTCTGTACAGTATATAGGGTGTATAATCCCCAGGTGTATCTCACACATCGCTCAGTACAGTATATAAGGTGTTTAATCCCCAGGTGTATCTCACACATCGCTCAGTACAGTATATAGGGTGTATAATCATCACCAGGTGTATCACACGCCGCACAGTACAGTATACAGGGTGTATAATCCCCAGGTGTATCTCACACATCGCACAGTACAGTATATAGGGTGTATAATCCCCAGGTGTATCTCACACATCGCTCAGTACAGTATATAGGGTGTATAATCATCACCAGGTGTATCACATGCTGCACAGTACAGTATACAGGGTGTATAATCCCCAGGTGTATCTCACACATCGCACAGTACAGTATTTACGGTGTTTAATCCCCAGGTGTATCTCACACATCGCTCAGTACAGTATATAGGGAATATGATCCCCAGGTGTACCTCACACATCGCTCAGTACAGTATATAGGGTGTATAAGCCCCAGGTTTATCTCACACATCACACAGTACGGTATATAGGGTGTATAATCCCCAGGTGTATCTCACACATCGTTCAGTACAGTATATAGGGTGTATAATCATCACCAGGTCTATAACACACGTCGCACAGTACAGTATACAGGGTTTATAATCCCAAAGTGTATCTCACACATCGAACAGTACAGTATACAGGGTGTATAATCCCCAGGTGTATCTCACACATCGCTCAGTACAGTATATAGGGTGTGTAATCCCCAGGTGTATCTCACACATCACTCAGTACAGTATATAGGGTGTATAATCACCAGGTGTATCTCACACATAGCTCAGTACAGATTACAGGATGTATAATCACCAGGTGTAGCTCACATCGCTCGGTACAGTATATAGGGTGTATAATCCCCAGGTGTATCTCACACATCGCTCAGTACAGATTACAGGATGTATAAAATCACCAGGTGCATAACACATGTCGTACAGTACAGTATACATATTGGTCACTACAATGCAGCAGATATTGAGCACTGCAACAGATATTGAGCACTGATCAGGATACTAGAAGTAACACAGAGCTGCAAGATACAGCAATGGCCTACTGTACTGTACTATATGTATACTGCTGGTCACCAAAATGCTGCACTGTCCTACTATATACTGCTCGCAATAATGCAGCACAGATATGGATAGTATACTTGACACAGAGCTGCAAGATACAGCAATGGCCTACTGTACTGTACTGCTATACTTATATACTGGTGGTCCCAACAATGCAGCACACTGAGCACAGATATTTGCAGCACACTGAGCACAGATTTGGAGCGTTTTCAGGCAGAGAAAGTAGATATTTTCAGCACACTGAGCACAGATATTTGCAGCACATTGAGCACAGATATTTGCAGCACATTGAGCGCAGATACGGAGCTTTTCAGGGAGAGAACGCAGCCACGTCCTCTCTGTTCAATCTCCAATGCACGAGTGAAAATGGCGGCGATGCGCGGCTCTTTATATAGAATACCAATCTTGCGAGACTCCGACAGCGGGATGATGACGTTCGGGTGCGTTCGGGTTAACCGAGCAAGGCGGGAAGATCCAAGGCTGCCTCGGACCCGTGTAAAATAGGTGAAGTTCGGGGGGGTTCGGATCTCAACGAACCGAACCCGCTCATCTCTGCAGAATATTATGTTTATTAGCAAGAGCCAGCATGGGTTAGTAGTATAGTGAACCACTTTCTATCAAACTCATTTTTGACAGGTGCCACGCCCATTCTCCGCCTACTCTCTACCTACTCTCCGCTCAGACCCCACCCCCATCACCGCCCATAACAAACCTCCGACACTCCCGCTTTTCATCTCTTTCTGCTGCTGTTTTATATGAAATAAGCTTACAAAATCTGTTATAATCACTTTTTATATACTGTGTATTATTACTGATGATGAAACGATGCATATTATTTCAAAATGATTTATAAAATAAACGTGCAAGCTAGGAATGTTGTTTATTGGACTCTAGCGTGATATCTATAAAAGTGTATACTACTATGTCTGCGAACAAAATATCCGGTGTGTTACAATAGTCTGTCTCCGAAAAAATCATATGAAGAATGCGTATTACACTGTATTAAAACCGGGAAGTTATAGCGGCA